>NW_027175843.1:5055000-5317500 GCF_023055335.1 Clinocottus analis
AGGGACGGACCCAGCTCGCTGTTTCAGGCGCACACACACACACACACACACACACACACACACACACACACAGACACACACACACAGACACACACACACACACAGCAGAGGGATGGGTAGGATATGAATCCCTCGGGCAACGCTTAGTGAGCCGCCCTGGCAGGGAGAGCGGTGTGGGCAGATTGTGTATTACCTCAGCAGATAGCCCACAGAGCTCGGCACACAGGATCCAACCATGCACTAAATTAGGAACAATAATATTGTACACTTAATTGGCCCAACTTCCCCCGTCCCCTTCACCCCTCCCCCCCTCGTCCCCTATGTCGTCTCCAAAGAGTCACCCAGGGGTGTACAGTATGCATTCTCTGGAACTACAGAGGTGTGTGAGGGGACACAAAAGGACCGGGCCCAGGGGCCACTGAGAGCAGAGGAAGACTCCGGTGGACATTTTAAGTACATTTTCTTGTGAGTTTTGTGAAGTCAGCTCATATTTGAACAGACTTTTGAAAAGATGTATAGCTCTGTTTCAGGACTGAAGGGACATCTCAATGAGGCCGCAGGCTGGGAGGTAAAGTGCTGGAAGTATTCAGAGAACAACCAGGACTAATGCTAACGAAGGGTTAAACGTCCCGGCAACAGCAATGAGCATCTATGGGCGAGCAATCTTTCACCAAAACAACATTTGAAAAAAAAAAGAATGGGATTTTGACTTCTTTGGTCGAGGACGTGAACGTTTACCTTCCCCTCCTTTTGGTGCTGGTCAAAAGCAGCAATGAGCTCTGTGGCCCACTGGACCCTCTCTGGACCGGGGGAGAACTCCTCCTGCACAGCCTGGATCTGCCCTGGGTGGATAACCTGCTTACCTACACACACACACACACACACACACACACACACACACACAGAATAAGTGAAATATGGTAAAAAAAAAAAAGAAAAGAAAAAAAGAAAGTGAAATATGGTAACACAAGAGTCAATTGTCCAAAAAAACCCAATAACTTTACATCTTGGCATCAAGCTATCATTAACACAGTTTGTGCCCCCCCAAAAAAACAAAAAAACATTTGATTATAAACCTGATTATAGCATCAATAATGTGTAGCGCGAACAGCTGCACGTATTTAAACAAATTCAAAATAAATAAAGGAGACTGAGAGTCTGCAGGGACTGAGGCTGGCACGGCTCCTGCAGGAGAGGAGCGCCGACCCAGAGGAACCACACAAGACCGTGTCAGCACGTCCTGATGGCGTGAGGGGGGTCCGGCGGGCGGCCCGGGACCAGAGGGTCGCGAAGAACGTCCACGTCTCCGCTCGCAGAACGCTCTGCTGAACGCTCGGTCTGGCCGCACCGTGTGACGCAAGTCGTCTGCCGATGACGACGGAGCAGAGCCGGAGCACCAGACTGAGGCAGCGCACCTGTAGAGCGAGGATGTCGTGATCCTCACGACAAATATTATGAAGAAAATGCTTTGCACGTTTTCCAGCGCCTCTGTACCATCTCTAGCGCTGCTCGTTGCCGGTGGTGGCATTCCTTCCAGTGAAGTGAAACACAATCTTAAAATGGAGCTACGGCTCTGTCTGACATCACCGCCCCCCCGCACACACCATCCCACTCCCTCTTAGTTAAAATGTGGGCCAACGCCGCAGACATAATCCCGTGTACGTTGGCAGATCAAACTTGTGCCGATAAGTTAAGGTTATGAAAACGTCTGGTGGGAAACGGCGGCTCAGCGTTCCGCCGGCGGGAACTCAACACTTTGCGGGCGTCGTCACGTTGCCGGCGAGAAATCACTCAAGGTGGCCGAGAGAAGAAGAAAAAAACAATTTAAGCCCAGGAGAGGAGGAGAGGAGAGGAGAGGAAGAGGGGAGGAGAGAACCCAGCTCCGCTCACCCCAGTTAACCTCGGAGAAACACACACGGCACTTCACACAATCAACACACTGTTAAAGGCTTTGGACAATTACTAATGACAGAACATCGACTTGCAGCTTGTGATTAATAGAAACCTCTCAGAGGGAAACACGCACGCTACAAAATAGGACACTTGTTAGTGTGTCATTGAGAATTCATGAATGCCTCCGCGTTGGTTTGTTTGTTTGTGTGCAGCAGAGAGACTGTCAACTGCACATTCTCTGGTGGACTAACAGCCTGAAGACTCCCCAGGGCTACGCTGGAGTGTGTGCGTGTGTGTTTATTTATTTGTGCAACCCCCGCGCACCACCTCGTCTGTAGTGCATTACTAACAAGTGGTATTTTAGAACTCGCAGCAATAATGGGAATCCGTCTCGACACGTGTGTGTGTGTGTGTGTGTGTGCGTGTGTGCGTGTTGCATCCTACGAGGATTGAGGCGAGGGGAGTGTGTGTTCCCTCCTCCGCCACCTGTTTTACCTCTGGGCTTGACACAGGAGCCTGTTTCCACACCGAAATTGGCAGGCTTCAATACACCCAAAGAGGGTGTCTCTTTGTGCGTGTGTGTGTGTGTGTGCGTGTGTGTGTGTGTGTGTGTGTGTCTGTAGGACAACAGGAGAATGACGGAGCGAAGAAACAAGACAGGGTGACTCAGGTGCCCTCAGTTGCAACCCCATTGGCTCTCCCAAAAAGGCATCATTCACGCCCTCCAGCCAATCCCGGGCTGCCATGTGGTGCCGGCGTCTCATTGGAGGATTGCTATTTAGCAAAGTGCTCTCAGGCGAATGATGGGCAGGGTCCCCGGGATGGAAGTGAAATGCGGGGTCCCTGAGAGCAGGGCATTTTGTGGAACCAATTTTTTTTGTTGAAAGAATTATTATTTCTGGGAGGCGAACGCTTTGTGAAGGATCATCGAGTCTCAGGAGTAGTTCACGGCACATGAAACAAGGTGCTTATCAAGTCAAAATGCTTTATAATCAAATCCACAAAATGAATGATCGAGGTGTTGCAGAGCTCTGCGCTGCCCGTCCTGTCGACCGGTAAGCAGCACCAGTTGTTTGTGCTCCACCGGCGCGTTCTGTGCTCGGTGCTAATGGATGCCGTACGCGGCTTAGATACTGCCAAGGTCAATTACTGCACAGGTAGAGGCTTTTGGCTGCCCCGTATTATTGCCTTAGCACACTGGGGCCAGTAATAGCTACTAACTAAGATTATACAGAGTGCCCACGGCTGGTAAGCCACTAATCCAGTGCCCTGAATGGTTCGGTTCCATATCAAATCTCACCATTTATTCCATCATTAGCTTTTATGTATTTTTCACCGCATACGAGCAAAAACCTGCAGCTTTGTTTCATGAATGAGAGTTTGCTGCGAAAGGATAAATCGCTCTGATTCACACAAACAATTACAACAAAGTATATTTCTAATACGTGCACACAGGACAGGACCACTTTGTGCAATCTACCACATTGGAACATTGTTCACTGTAAAACCTTTTTAAGTAAAAGAAAGTCATCGGGAAGAATTGGCACATGACTATAGCTGCAATAATTTGGATATACAGACACTGAAATGCACATACACACACATACCAGAGAGTAGGAGGTGGCAAATGAGGTCATCTGGACAATGAAGTTGCTGTTTGAGACAGATTTGATGATGTGGAGTGCAGGTGGGCCAGTGCAACATGGAGGAGTCACAGTTTTGCAGTGCAAAAAAATACAAATGTCATGTTTTTTTTTTGTTCTTCTTTTTATCTCTTTTTTTGTGTAATAGCTGACTTATTGCTGACGCTGTTCTGCCTCATTCCTAGATCTCACATTCAAAGAAAAAACAAGCCGGACACTACAACAAGCTATATAAAACATTGTATTATGAGATGCCCCCGCTCAAATTATTGAAATAGCAAAATAAATAGATTTGCTGCAGCAAAGCAAGAATGGAGGGAATATCCATTTTGGAACAGGCTGTCCTGCCTTCTGTGGTCTGTTACATGCAGTCTGCGGGGCACGCACACACACACACACACACACACACACACACACACACACACACACACACACACACACACACACACACACACACACACATTCTGAAAGCGTTGCCTGGCTACAGACACACACAGAGCACCATTAAAGTAGATGCTACGACTACTTAAACTCCCTTTAATCATACTCGCATGCACATTTGGGGTACGCCACCTGAGTGTACATGCACGCACGCACACACACACACACACACACACACACGCACCCCATTCACTGTGGGCACAACAGAAATGTCAGAAAAGCATTTAACAACAACAGCGTGTTCACAATTCACTTCAGCAGCACCTGAGGTGTTCGAAAAAAAGACAGACAGCCAAAGCAGTCGGTTGTAAAATCAGACACAATGGTCATTTTGAGGCCATTCAGACCTTCTCTACAATGAACAATACAAGTGTATTAAAGTCAAATGAGAAGCCAGATGTTCCGCATCCTTCCACTGTGATTTAAAATCAACCAAGTCGTGCATCCTACGCTCACTCGGACCGCAGGAAGAGCAAGACGGAGTAACAGAGGGAGGAAGGAGTGAAAACTGACACGTTGGATTTTCTGAATGCA
This sequence comes from Clinocottus analis, assembly GCF_023055335.1. Classification (NCBI taxonomy): domain Eukaryota; kingdom Metazoa; phylum Chordata; class Actinopteri; order Perciformes; family Cottidae; genus Clinocottus; species Clinocottus analis. The sequence goes on from NW_027175843.1 coordinate 5,059,512, forward strand.
ACAGGAAGTAGAGGGAAGTCTGTTATGGTGCCACAGGGCGGAGTGAACAACATATGGGATCCAATTGAAGAGCAACCACCGAGAACCATGTGACGCAACTGCGGGGACTCAAAGGTGACTGTAGTTAATGGACAGGGGGCAGATTCTGAGACCCAGGTGGCAGGAAGTCTACCTGTAAAGCCCATGAGAGCCCCCTCTCTGGCCTGTCGCCTCAGCCCCTCCACGTCTTTGTAGTCGATGTGGACCATGTCGATGGCCTGCAGACCGAACGCCTTGGTGGTGACCACCACCTTCTGCCTCGCGTAGAGGAGCTCCCTGGCATCTTCGGTCCGCGTGGCACCTGGAGAACAAAATATGGGGGTACGCTCGTCACGCAGGTCACATAAGATCTCAGGGAGAGGCAGGAGCACAAGCTGGGAATTAAAGGTGCAGAGAAGGTGTGGTGATCAGGACGTGAACAAAAAAGTTAGAGAGACAGAAACCACCAGAGAACGTAAACAGATATACAGTACAGAAATATTGTTCTGTTCTATTTGTGAGGTGAATCAGTTTCTTAGTGTCCATTAAATCCATATTAGTGGTGGGACTCACCAGAGGCCCCATGATACGATATTATCATGATACTTTAGTCACAATACAATGTTATCATGATACTTTAGTCACGATACGATTTAATCCTGATACTTGAGTCACAATATGATACAATCATGAAACTTAAGTCATTATATGATATTACCATAATGCTTTAGTCACAATACAATATAATCATAATACTTAAGTCACACAACACGATATTATCATGACATTTCAGTCACGATACAATGTTATCATGACACTGCAAGTTTAAACATTTTAGCATATCAAATATTGCGATACATTACAATTTATTACCCATGTCCAACTGCAAATGATGCAGTTTGTCAACACCAGTATGATCAAATATATGCCGGTAATGATCAAAAAGGAATAGACCAGCAGTTCAAACACTGTTTGCATATGGTACTAAGTTTCTCCTTAGAACAACCCAACCGTGGGTTAAAGTGGCAACAAAACAGACTCAAAAAGTAAGTTATGATTTAAATGCTGCCCCCTTTTACTTTGAAATAACACACTCTTGAGATATCTTGATATCGAAAATAAAGGAAGTGGTCGAGGAAATGAGTCTAAACCTCTATCTCACACTTCACTCACACAACCCGCATCTACAAATCATCCGTTTATTTAAAGAAAAACACTGGATTTGTAACCACCTTTCCTGCAGTACTTTAATCATCCAAAAACAGGAGGAAGGGCGATGCAGACAGATTTTACATTGCAATACAGCCTCACGTTTTCTGCTGCAAATCAAGAAAAATGAGAGAGAGAGAGACAGAGAGAGAGAAAGAGAGAGAGATAGCAGAGCACATGTGTATTAAAGAAAGAGTGCGGTGGTGAAGCAGACGGTATAATAGCTACCGATGCTGGCGCAGAAGTCATCGGAGCCGAACACCACGCCGTCATGGTGGAGACCGGCCTCCGGAGCGAGTCGACGGATTTCCTCACACACCGCCTGGACAGAATATATATTAGTATAACACCGGCTGTCTGAAGTGACACAGGTGTAAAGAGGGAGAGAACCGTCGGCCGTATTGGCAGCAATGCTGCGGAGTTAATCTTAATCCAATATTCAAACAGTAGTCCAGATAATGTGGATTTTCTGAGTATCCAAAAACAGCCATCAGCACGACACATTCTCTCTTAACAAATATGCTATCCAACACATATCTGTCCTCCTCCTAACAATTATTCAACTTCCTTTCAACAAAGACATATTTATGTACTGATGTGCTCCTTTCTTGCACCGGCCGAGCTGGTGAGTACGAAATGTAGAAAACATGTTTTCTTAAGTTCTGTCACGTATTGAATGTGTCGCCATATTTAGCCTTGTTTACTTATTCTACAACTACGTATTTCCCATAATAAAGTTGTTGTACGGCCACTTTGTATTGAGATCCCTTTTGGTGCATAGAGAAGTTGATTTATTTTGTTATATTAAGAAAAGAAAAAAAAAAGAAAATGATGTTTTTGAATTGTTTATTTATTTTTGAGAGGGAATTAAAATTGAAGTCAGGTATCATATTGGTAGCTGTGGTTTAAAACTATAATGAGCCCACATAAAGACTTCTTGGCCACATTTATTATCAAATAAGAAAAAAAGAAAGGAAAATTAAATTCTACAATGTGACAGTCTGGGTTGGAGAGCGGGGGAACAATAGGAATGCGTCTCCTGGCTTTTGTTGGCCTCCAAATTAATTTCCCCACTAGCTGTGCCAAAGCTTTTTTCTTTTTTCTTTTCTTCCTCTTCTTCTTTTCCCCGCTTGTAACCTGGGGTTCAGTCTGGGCAAAGATACAGGGTGTTCTCAAGAAAGCACGCAGAGGCACCCCCTGCCATCAAAACACACACAAGTACACACACCGACAGACACAACAGACAGCCACAGAACTGGAGTGGGGAGCTAAAACACAAATCAAAAAAGAGGAGGAGGGACAGCATGTTTCTCCCCCAGAATGCCGCAAAAAACGTGCCCTTTCCCCCGCGTAGCTGAAGGTCGCCGCTGTACCAGGACTGGAGCCGCTTTGACGCTTGCCAAAATATCATTAAGAACTCTTCCACTACGAAGATATTAGAACAGTTAGTAATTAAAAAATGTCAGCGTGTCTGGAGAGGGATGGAGGGAGACTCACACGGACAGAAAGAGAAAAGAAACAAAGCTCATTTTGAGAGCTTTTGAATCCCTTTCATTTTGGACGCGTGGGGCGCTTCCGCTCGCTGACGCGAGTCTTTAATCTGCACTGAACAATGGGCAAACTGCACAAATAATGTCCTACGCAGGCAGTTTTTTTTTTTTGAGGGGTGGGGGCGGGTGGTATGGAGGGCCGTTTGTTTGTTTGTTCGTGATTTACCTGAAAATTGAGCAGGCCCACAGCGGTTTCCACAAAGGTGACCAGGCGAATGGGCTCCGTCAGTGGCCGTCCTTTCAAGTTGTGCTGAAACCTGCCAACAAACTAAGCACACGGGGACGATGTCAGGCCCGACTCATTAACAACACCCACTGCTCCTGCAAATAGCAAACAGTGAAGCTCGGAGCAGTCACAATGCATTCGTGTGTTCTCACTACTCCTCCAGGCGCAGTCCACACTTCCATTAGATGCCTGAGCTTTAGTGGAGGACATGTATTCTCTGCAGCGTTTGGGATGAAATTTAAAAAAAAAAGACTTTTCACACATGAGCTTGAAACCATTAATGATATTTAGTACACGGTAATTTTCAATTTTCACACATGGTAATTTACACACACACAAATATATATAATATATATATATATATATATATATATATATATATATATATATATATATTTGTGTATATATATATGTATATGTATATTGTGTGGACGGTATTAAAGAGTTCCTGCTCCAATGTAGAATGTGTGGTGAAGTGCAGCTGCCTCCCTCAGAGACTTGTCAATGCATTATTAGTTATACGAAAGAGGAAAAAACAGAGAGCTCCTACTGAGATGCTGAGCTATCGAGTCAGAGCGAATTTAAAACTGGAGGGATTGAAAATGTTCAGCATTTATAAAAAATAAAAAAAAATACATAAATGATATGACATCTTTCAAAATCCACTGAGGGGGTAAGAGACAGAGAGGGGAAGAGGGAGGAGGAGGAGGAGGAGGGGAAAAATACGTTAACGCGCAAAAGCTCACTTATGATTTGAATCTTGACACCTTTATTACCTGCACCGTTCCCATTTCGGTCCTTACCGAGAAACACGTCTGCGAGGGTTCAAATAGTGCGGGGGAAGAGAGAGAGAGAGAGAGAGAGAGAGAGAGAGAGAGAGAGAGAGAGAGAGAGAGGAGTCGACAAAAGCGGGTGAAATGAAATATTTTACATTATCACCGGGGTTCCCCCTTTCGTCTGAAGTCTTCTGCTCTACCTTCTTTCACAGAGGCTGCCGCACAACTACAGCATGTGCTCCCCCGAGAGTGAGAGAGTGTGCACACACATGGAAGTGATGCACACGCACACACGCGGCAAACCGAAGAAGAAGAAGAAACAAAATAGCGGGGGGAGAAAAAAAAAAAGTGGAGAAGAAACAAGATTTGGGATGTCTTTGAGTGTGTTTTACTCCCGATATTATTCTGTTTGGCGCCCCCCCCCCCCACTCTCCCTCCATGGCGGGGGAACAGGGAGAGCGGAGCAACAATCAGAGTGTGATGTGACACTTCGCCGAGGCCTCTATTCCGCGCGACTCCTGCTAATATGCAAGCTCACCTAAGTAGGGCTTTAAAACCCGGGTTTAATTCTTTGAAGACCAAAGCAATTCAATTTTTTTCCAACAGACCAGTTCACAGCGAGCCCTGGACTGCCAGTGGGGTAGCCCAAATTCCAAAATCTATCATCTGGAAACACACAAAAGCCCCCTTCCGTCAGATATTTCCTTTCAAAGCCAGTCAAAAAAAGAAAAAGAAAAAGAGGGAGAGGGCGCAAAAGCTCAGAGTAGAAATGTCTAACTCCATGTCGCCCCACCCTTCCTCTCCTTTTCCCTGGCTCCCTCTTTGACACACCGGGGGGAGAGAGAGAGACAGAAAGAGAGAGAGAGAGAGAGAGAGAGAGAGAGAGAGAGAGAAATAACCTCAGGTGCAGCGCAGCCATTTCTCTAAATGAAGAGCAAAACAACCGGGCACCCGGCACTCACCACTCTTGTTCTCTTGAAAACCCAAAAGAGCGGGGCCTCCATTGAAGGATTTCAAAAAAATAAATAGGGGCAATTTTAATCATCTCTCCATTCAATCTCAGTTGGATAAATCATATCTGAGAGATTTGCATAAATACAAACCATCAAAGACTTTTCATCTTCAAAGAGGTTTTCAAGACCCAATAGGCTTTGTACTGTAATCATCTGAGGTCACAACCCTGTGGGAGCAGGGCTGCTATGGCAACATAAAAACTAACGCTGGGGGCTTAGCATAATATCCCCCCCTCCTTCGCCAACACAGGAAGGGGAAGGGGTGTGTGTGTGTGTGTGTGTGTGTGTGTGTGTGTGTGTGTGTGTGTGTGTGTGTGTGTGTGTGTGGTGTCCGAGAGAGGGTGTGCAAAAGAGGGTGTAGATAAACCTATTTCTGTGACAGAGGAGACCAGATAGACGTGGCCCCGTCGCGAGGGGAAACCTAGCCGACACTACGCACAGACAGATTACCACGGGCGACGCCGCGCCCACGCAAAGCCCTCGACGAAGGCCGCGAGCCGAGCCGAGCCGCTCGGATTCGCCGCTCGGGAAGCGAATGACAGCTCAATGCGTCTAAAGAGCCTCGCCGGCGCTCTGATTACACGTTTCCGTCCGCAGGCTGTATTCTCCTCTCCGGCTTTTGTAGACGTTGAAGTGCCTGATCTACGGCGCGCGAGAGGTAACGGCGCTCGTGCATTGTTGCTGCGGGCGCACACAGCAACTATTAGCAGTCAATGGTCTCTCAGAAGCACGGGCCCTTTAAGATGTTATTCACAAAGTAAAAGGGAAGGGAAAAAAAGAAAAGGAATAACACCTCTTCTTGCCATTCAGAGCCACGCTACAAAACAAGACCCTCTGACAATTTTCGCCACCCAATCCTGAAAAGAGAAGGAGGGAGAGACGGAGCTATAGAGAAAAGGAGGCTATAGTGGGACAAGTTTCAATTAATTTTCTTCAAAAGGGGGCCAGATTAAATGTTTCCGGCCTGCTGAAGTGTTCATTTCACAGAGGGGAAGCAGAGAGAGAGAGAGCGAGAGGGAGAGAGGGATGAGAGGGAGGGGACGGGAGGAGGAGCAGGAGGAGGAGGAGGAGGAGGAGCGGAACAGGGTGGGGAGGGGGGCACGATTCTTTCGGTCCCAGTGCACACCAAATAGTGCGGTGGGCAAAGAATGCGCACGGCTCCGAGTCCGTGTGAGAATTGTCCCGCGGACAAAAGGGGGGAGTTACGCCTGTTAAAGCCCAATAAGGCCTGTCAGTCACACAAGGGCCAAGGGGAGAGGAGGAAGGCAGAGCTAAAGGTTTTCCACACAAAGGGAAACAAGCAAGTCCATCTTTTAGCGACAAATCAGTCCTGGAGGTTCCTGTGCTAAAATCAATAAAATATAAAAGTGTAATTAAAAGAGGGAGACAAATAAACAAGTGAGGGGTTTACAAGAGCGGAGAGAATGAGACGCACGCTACACAAACACAAGAGGACACGGAGAAAGTTGAAGGATGAGATTAGAGAGAGAGAGAGAGCGTGTGCACAGACACACACACACACACACACACACACACACACACACACACACACACACACACACACACCAAGGAAATCCAAGTCCTACTAAGAGTCACACTCAAGCACACATGCACCTGCTGATGCAGAAACACACCCCGACAAAACAAAACAAATACACACACATGCACGTGCACGCACATCCACACACACACACGCTCATGCATGCATGCATGCACACACACACACACACACACACACACACACACACACACACACACACACACACACAGTGAATCCAAAGTGCAGACAGATTTACATCGCACTCGAAAGCTGTAAAATGAAAAGACGCATGCGTAAGTAAGGCAATTATTTTACAATTGTTATTAGTATATTTTAAAAAAGAAATGCAGAACAAAATCGACCAAAGTGAAGGAAAGCCGCACTGGGAGGGGCGGCTGAGCTCAGGGAGAGAATTGGTGAACACCTGTCAGCAATTAGACTTGGAAGAAAGAAAGGGCAGCAGGAAATAGATGTGTTCTAATTAAAAGCACTAGTTAAAAACTTCCTGCCCCGCGACTGTGTGTGTGTGTGTGTGTGTGTGTGTGTGTTGTAACACTGAAGGAAAAGCCAGACGAGACACCCTCCTTTCACTTCTCTCCGTCCTCTAAATAAATCTTCATTTCTCCTCTTTTGAAATGAGCGTAGTTTGGAATTTGCAGCTCGACACAGTAATAAAAGCTTTATTTATAAATAGTGCTTCGGTATGCTGTTGGTTCATATTGTTGCAAAGAGAGAGACAAAAAAAAACTAATGTGAATGAGCAGAAAGCACTTCTGTAAGGAACCTTTGAACTGTCTCCAGCGGACAGTGAGCGGCTCATCCTGGGAAGCGAACCATATGGAGCTGATCAGAACGGCCTGCATTAATGATGCCACCGTCTCCTGACCTTTCGGGACCTGACATCCGTGCAGCGCCCCTTTATAGGAAGCCAGAGGGATGGCCGGGCCCAGACAAACCGCCTCTTAACTGGAGCACACGAAGGCCCAGTTAGCGAGGACAAATTGTACTCCGTAATGTACGAAAAATGAGCCCAAAAGTGCAAAAGCTGAGGATATCTGACGTCAGATCAGGTCGAGGGGGGCGTGACGGGAGATCTTTTTAAGCACCAAGTCGAAGGCAACTGTGCAGTCTTCACTTGCTTTTGACTTTGTGTGTTAACATATCAGCTTGTGATCTTCCTCAGACTCTGACACGACGGCCTTTTGATTTCATATTGGAGAATATTCAAAGGCGTGCATGGACGCCGGAACCGAACGCACGTTTGAGATTTCTTTTCATCCGATTCCGTCTGGCTGAGCGCTTTAAGTTTGCTGAAATTCATTTCGCGGCCACAAACCGGCACTGGTCGAGGCGGCTTTCCAGTAAGTTCAGCAGTGGCAGAAGGCACCGTTGTGTTGTTACAGAAAGCTATCGGGCTTCTGAAGCTAATCCCAAAGAAATGTCATGCGTTTCTTGAGCGGCGGCCAAGAAAAACACCCCGTCTGTCCCTGAGTCCAGCCACAGGGATCGATTCCCACTCTTACTGGGAAATGGAAAAGTTTGTTATGATTGCTTTGAAGATTCCCGTGGTTTCCTCTTACTCCGTGAGTTTGTGTAACTCACTGTGGGCTTTTTTTCTTAAAGACACCCAGAGGTAAAAAAAAAAGAGAAAACTCACGGGTATATGTAGCCGTACTTCTTTTTTTTTTATGTATTGCAACAAAGTTGTTACACATGGTTCCAAAAAAAATGAAAAACTCTTTTCAGATTATTACGTTCAGCCTCTTTTACTTCTAAAGTGGGGCAAATATTTGGAACTTACCCACTGCACCTCCTGCGTGTCCTCCACTTTGGGCAGCATGATGGCAGGAGGCAGAACCTCAGCCTGCAGGATGACCTGCAGGTCGGCCTCGGCAAAGCCACTGGACACCGAGTTCACCCTCACACACTTCTCCGTCCGGCCCAGGTCCAGCTCCGCCAGCATCCTGGGAATCGTCTCCCTGGCCTCAGTCTGCAGCACCGGAGCAAAAACAACGCGACAAACACAGAGAGAAATATAGATTGTTTCATGCGATGAATTAAAAAGGGGTTTCAAATTCATTGGAGGATTCAAAACGGAACATTTTTAAAAAAGGGAGCTGCGGGAGATGACGACCGGAGAATAGAAGAGCACAATGTAGAAGAAAAAGAAAAAGTGGTGATTTGTGCAAAACAAATGTGCAGATGCAAATCAGTTGAATTCACCCAAAAAAAAAAACTAAATAATTACGAGATAAATTGCTGAAGAGTGAAAATAGAAACCCAATTTCCTCCGAAGGAAATGAAAAATGATAAATGAAATTGACCATTAAGCATGATCATGCAAATAAATAATGATGCATCATCATGCACTGCTCACTCTGGAATAAATAATAACATGATTAAACTTTACCATGTATATATTATATATTAAAAAAAAGGAAAGACACAAAATAATACCATGCTTAAACTTTACATGTACATATAATATATTAAAAAAAAGTAAAGACACAAAATAATACCATGATTAAATTTGAACATGTACATATAATATATTTTAAAAAAGTTGTAAAGACACAAAATAATACCATGATTAAATTTGAACATGTATAATATATTGAAAAAAAAGAAGTAAAGACACAAAATAATACCATGATTAAATTTGAACATGTGCATATAATATATTTTAAAAAAGAAGTAAAGGCACAACATAACAAAGCCCACCAGCACTCCAACCCTAACTTCAGTTTATCTCTATACAGTATGCTACACATCAACAAGACTCAACCTCGCTCTCTCAATGCGGGGCATTGTATGAGCCGAGCAGGAAGAGGGACGAGGAGGATGGGGAAACAAATCAAAAGGGAAGCCTACAGTCCCGACTTCTATCGCCAAGGCAGTAGCACACGCCGCTATATTTAAACCAGATGCTGGGCCACGGGAACGGAGAGGGAGAGAGAGAGAGATAGAGGGAGAGAGAGAGAGAGAGGAAAAGGGAATGAGGAGAGAAGTCCGGGCCGGCGAGAAGAGAGAGGCTCTCTGAGAGAAATGTGGTCCGAGTTAAACAGCAACGAGGAAACGGTAGCTTAGGAGATGTCAGGTTGGATCAGAGGCTCGAGCCTTTGAGTGCATGTGTGTGTGTGTGTGTGTGTGTGTGTGTGTGTGTGTGTGTGCGTGCGTGCGTGTGTGTGCGTGTGTGTGTTGTGGAGATGCTCAGATTGTTATTTTTTTCCCTTCCTCTCCTCCATTCCCATTTATACTTAACAAGAAAATTCAGTTAAAATAAGTAATAAAAAACACTGTGTGCAAGAAAAATGTGTTGGAGACGCTTGTGTTGGATTCGTGAAGTGAAACCGGGTTAATGAACACAAATGCGATGGCTGGCGGCAGAGTGTGTCATCCTGTCGCGTGACGCAGACGCGTTGGATTTACTGCAAAAGGGGAAAAACATCTGAGCGGAATATTGAAACTCATCGGTGGACCAGCGGAGTCACGTGGGTGTCCATGAAAGCGAGACCGCAGACAGATATAACGCGGAGAGCCCGTACATCATAGCCTCTAGTAAAAAAAATATATATAAAATACTACAGTCGACCTAGGATCGGTTGTACGAGAGCTTATGGGGCGCCCTCAGGGGTCACGGGACGAGCTTCTGAGACAAAACAGCCCTCGCTCTGATCTCCTGGAATGCAGAACTGTACTTGATATCACCAACGCCGCTCCAGTATCAATAAAAATACGGTATCAAAGTACATATCAAAGATTTGCACGGATTTAATGAGGGGTCACGAGCGGGCTGTGTCGTCTGTGTCCCCCGCCGTTTGCCTCATTGGATGAGACAAGAGGGACTGTCCCGCCGCACGATGAGAGCGCTGTGATCTTTTCATGACGCTTTTTTTTCTTCTTTTGCCGCGCCGACCGCTCTCGTCGAGACGGACCCGTAAAACTGCGGTAACTTAAAACGGATGGGGGGGGGGGGGGGGGCGCTTTACGCAGCCGTAATTCACTCGTTCATAAACCTGCTACTTGGTGGATTACCTTCTGTCTGTACCCTCCCCGGTTCATGGTGACTGGAGAAAATTGATCTGTGAGAAGCCGCTGCCTCGCAATGCCACATTGTAAGTCACGTTGATCCCCCCGCCGAACGAAAGTAAACAGCGATCCGTAAAGAATCAAAAAGCATGGTTTATATTCGCAGGATCAAATAGACCGCGGAGGGCCGAGTAGCCCGCTCCAGCCGCAGCCTCTCTGTGCATTCAAATTATTTTAATATAACCGGACGCCGCTCCTTTGCAAGAACTGTCTCCTGCGCTTTTCTTCTTTCGCGACGGCATTTTCTGAAACCGCGCCGCCGGGGGAATGGCTAAAAAGAGGAGCAGGCCGGGTCGCCGCGCGGCGTCCTCTCTTTTATCTCGCCAACTGTGGAAAGGTGAGATATTATTCCGACAGACACCTTGACCCCTATGGGCTCCGCTACTCCGAGCTTGAATAAAAGCCCTTTGAAAAGCAGATATTTTACATTAATGGACAGCCATCCAACAAGTTGCTTCAAAGCTCCCTCCCCAATCACCTGGTGTCCCATGGAGAGCTCGCCCCGGCGTCAGCTCCATCTCCTCTTTGATTCCCTCTGCCTCCCCATCATCATCCTCATCATTAGAAGCTGACACGCATGCGGGCGGGCCGGCGAGCGGTTGGCCGGGGCAGGCAGGGGCCGTAATAAGGCCGAGACGCGAGACGAGAGGCTTTGTCTCATGTGCGGCGGAAAGGCTGACCTTTCCGAAGAGCGAGGTCAGCTCCTCGACGTGCGGCTCGAGGCCGAGGGCCTTTGCAGACGCCACATGACGGCGTCCAATTGGATGCGCGCGCGGCCCGCTGGCCGGTAGGGGGAAGCCCTCCTTTCCGGCACCGGATCGCGGATGTCGAAGCGAGAGCGACGTCAAGCGCTGCCTGACAGACTCGCTGGGCGTAGACTCACACTCTCAATTTCAATTAGATCACGGGGCGGCGGGTGTGCCCGTCTATACCGGATAGAAGGTGAGGAAAGATAACGAGGCAGGAAATGTGCTTTACAAAGGACACCAGAAAAAGGGGTGGAATCTATTTTGTTTCTAGAAAATAGTTTCTGTGCATCAACAGACTGAGAAGCGGCACAAAACACATAACAGACTAATGAGATGAATTTAACAAGTCAGCGTCGCACTCAAAAAGCACCGCGTGCCGCATGTAGATCGCAGCTTTTATCGCTGACATACCGCCTTCAGACAGCAGAGTGATGTGTCTTTTATTCTGGAAGCCTGTGTAGTTTTGTGTGAAAAGGAGTGGAGAAACTCACGAGTCACAATAAGCACACTCGGTTTTTCCACTTCTTTTTTTCTTCTATTTTCTCCCGGCGTTTTGCGTCCCGCTGTGCGACTCGCGACGCCATTTAAAATGAGCTGTAGACTACCGCGGGTGAAGCGCTGCCTGCCTGAAGTGTGACTGTGTACACATTTGTTCGCCGTCTCTGTCAGTGTGCGAGTGTGTGTCTGTGTTTGCGCGCGTGTGTTTGTTGGAAAGCTTCAAGTCATCGACGATGGGTTTTGACAAGTGGCACGCTGTCCTCCAGAACGCCGGAGCGAGATGACTGAGGGCTACGTCGATAAACTGAGACGTCGCGGAAAAGGAGATTTCTGGCCTTCACTGCCGTCAGTCGGAGGCGTGGCCGTGTTATCTGTTAACCTGTCAGGACTGACAACAAGACATAACTAGCAGCGTGGAGGAGGAGGAGGAGGAGGAGGAGGAGGAGGAAATCAGTTTTGACCCGCAATGACAAGCAGGCTCTCCTGACAGCCCGAGGTGGAGGAACAGCTAGTTATTACGCAATGTTTATTCACTTTAATTAGCCATGAAAGGAGCTCATTACGGCTCTTTGGTTACAGTTCGTTACGAGCCGCGCCGCAATGTTTTGAGGGAAATGAATTCCCGGGGCTCGTCAGTCGGTATCTTTAGTATATTCTGTGCATAATTAAAATGATTTAGAGGTTTTGTTCGTCGGTGATTATGCATCAGTTTGTTTCCCAGCGATTTAGGTCTCATTTGCAACTCCCAGTACAGCTGTCTCCCCGAACACAGACGACTCCCCCGAACTAACAGAGGAGTAATTACGCCTCACTTGACATCTCTAGTAGCTTTACTTTTAAACAATTAATGATTTTAAGTGTGTAATTACTCTGAAGGTCTCTAAGCGACTTACATTTGGCTTATAACATATAACCTCCGGCTGGAGTGAAGTAAATAATGCAGTCAAAGATTAGAAAACTCTACACATGCAGGCTCAAACTAACGCTTCAATACATTCAAATGAATATACAACTAAGTACGTGAGAATATATTTGGACTCCAAAACGTTGTGAAACAGTGACAGGATTCCACAGACTTTGTTTCCTAACCTTCCCAGACGATAGCGCCTGCTGCATCACCAAGGAACAAACCCATCTTCATGGAAAAGCAGAGCATTTAACTAAATTGCAGAGATTAACTAACTAAAACGTGCAGAAATGCGTTCATGACACCTTTTAAATGGCGTCATTAACGTATTTCTGCACGTTTCAATTAGTTAATCTGGTGCGAAGCCGTTTTTCATGACTTCATGATCGCAGTCTTTGTAACCTATGAATCTGCTACAGTGTGCTTATGGGGGGAAATTAAAGTAAAGATGCTTTAATTTGAGGAAAAAGAAGTCCTTGTAAGGATGGACTTCTGCTCAACTTGGTGTCATGATGTCGGTTAACCTGACCACGATGCTAACGAGGTGAGGTAGGCGTGAAAACACAACAAGTTAAGTGCAAACATGTGTCTTAAGGCCACATGTGTAAAGTGCGTCGACTGTAATGGTGCGACGTCAACAAATAACAAACAACTCTGTTTCTGGTCAAAGCTGCTAATAAAGAAAATCTATCTATCTATAATACTTGATTTAATCCCATTTTACAGTTTTTTTTATGTTTCCATTTCTTACTTGGACTAATAAGTAGGACATGGATAGGGTTAGGGTTAGGAAAGAGCAAGATGTTGATACACCCATGAGTGCATCTTGCTCAACATAATTTGTATTTTTCATTTATATTGTATCACTAGTGTCGGAAGATGAAATAGCTAGCTGGTGTTCCGTCATTGAAACGTGCCATTAAGCCGGAACAATATAAATTTAGGCGAAGTTCTACACATAAGAGGTCTAGCATTGCTTATTTTCTTTCCCCTCCCTTTTGCGCCAACATCTGCTCCATTCCTGTCCTCCACCTCCTCCCCATCCTTTCATGTGTGGCTCTCCTCATCGCCTTCTCCATCATCACTCCTCCTACTGGGGGTTTACTCTCCGAGTGTTGCGTTGCGCGGCCCACGCAGCACCGAGCGGCGCGGGCCGCGGCGCTGCCAGTGAAAACACCGGAGTGTAACAGGATAACGAGAGAGGGAGAGAGGGCCTCTCTGTTCTCCGCCGCCTCAGCGTTTTCTGATCCACCCCCACCCCCTCTCGGCCTCCACCCTCGCCCCTAAACCCAGGGTATCTGGATCGGCTGCACCAGTGCGGGGTTCCAAAAAGATCCTCCAAAGACCAGAGGAAGCTTGAATTTAACCTGCGACTTATATTGTTATCTGAAAGGATGCGAGAGCACGGGTTTCAGCTTTCCGCCTATGTAAATCACTTTCTTTGTGTCTCCCAACAACAAGCCACAGTGCTGTCATCACCCTCCTCTGCTCCTCTGACCCCTCGTTCGCTCCTGCCCTCCCAAAAGGACTCCGATCGATAACCAACACGTGACTCTTTAACACACACACACACTGTGGCCGACGGTAAGGGTTTGGATTCGCGGGTCTTTTTCAGACCTGGCTGGGACGGGGTACATTTTCTGGCTGAGCGGGCTCACATCCCGTTTGTGAGTCTTGGCCGCCTGACTGGCAGTTTCTCTCCAGTCTCCAGGGTCCTCCGAGGTGTTGAACGCACAAGTATACAAACGCACGCTCGCGCACACACAAGAACATGCCTACGGATGTAAATCCACACACACGGACACACGCTAAACACAAATGTTCAGTATTCATAATTCAACTGGCTAACATTATTTCCCAGGAGCTCTTTCTGTCAAGAGTTTAGTCATTTGAATCCACTTAAACGGAGAGCGGATCTTTCAGTGTCCTCTGGAATAACACGGCGAGCATTGAACTGAGGTCACGTATCAGTTTAGACAGTTGGCTGCATAATTTATGTAAAGTTGAAACATCTCTGGTGTCAGACGCGGTTCATGCATAGACCATGGCTCATACGGCCGCCGTGCCACAACCAGCCAAAGTTAAGAGACCGTAATAATGTCATCCTCTCTGAGGAAGAGCATCTTATCGTGTGTGTGTGTGTGCAACCTGACATCAGGTTAAAGACTTGGGGGTTAACAACTTCATGAATTAAACAGCTTCTCTTGTGATAAAACTCAAACTGAAGCCAGGAACAGAAACGGCCTTTTCATGAAAAGAATAGGAAAGGGTGAAAGGAATTTCACTTTTACTTTGCTGTTGTAGTTTGGAACTGAAACACAAACAGCGTCAACTCAATAGATGAGTGTTGTTGGCCCATGATTGCTCTATTCTTGCATAAGAAGTGAGAGTTAATGTTAAACTACGGGGGATACGTGACACCCGTACCTCAGAATACAATTAAACCTAAAGTAAATGCTGCTTTGTGACGTTTATAATTGTTATTCTTTGTTGAGGTTGTGGGAGGGAGGTGTGGATATAACTCTCAACCAATTGTGTTCTGTCTGCTGTTCTGTGGGCTCATGGTGCCCCTTTATGTGAACGACACGGGAGATTAGTGGGAACTAAAAATGACTGGGAGCTTCTATGTCGTGCAGTACACAGCGCTTACTGACTTACAGGCAGCAGTTCCACAACTGTTTATTGATGAAAAGACTGCTCAAAAAGACATCTGCAATCTCTGCAATCAAACAAATACTTCTTCTGAGCTTCAATTGCTGTAATTTCGCTGACAAGAACCATCAAAGTTAACCTGACGTGCCAGGTAAGTTTGTGACACAACCCAGTGAGAAACAGTCGTTGGAAACTGTTTGGAGAAAAATGGCAGGCGCTTTCAAAAGATACTTGGCAGGTGATTGGATGAACCGCCTGCCAATCAAACTCTTGCCGATGCTGACCTGGAGAAGAGAGACAACTTATTTTTCTGTGGAGAAAAACCTTCAATGAGGTTCTTTGCTTAATAGTCTCCAGTTCTGATATAACTGATGCTATTGTAGCCGCCATTGTTGTCACCTCCCACACCTGAGACACGTTCAAAGCTGCCAGGACTATTGAAGAAGACTTGAAACTAGAGATTAAGACAAAAACTCATGTTTACTGATGGAATCAATCAAGAAAGAAGTAGAGTCACTTTCTTATAGCCCTCTATACAGCCAGAGTAGTCGCCCCCGACTGGCCATTAAAAATAATAAGTTAATAATAAGTTTAAGACCCGTCTTTACTGGCTTCACTCCTCAGAATGGCAGCGTCAGTAAAGTGTCAAGTTGTTAACGTCAACTACACTCTTTTCCTCACTCTATCTATACAATCTTTTTTATTTATTTTTTTTACAAAGAATGCTGATGGCCATTAGAAAGATTGCAGGTTTAAA
Source organism: Clinocottus analis (assembly GCF_023055335.1). Taxonomy (NCBI): domain Eukaryota; kingdom Metazoa; phylum Chordata; class Actinopteri; order Perciformes; family Cottidae; genus Clinocottus; species Clinocottus analis. The sequence goes on from NW_027175843.1 coordinate 5,075,496, forward strand.
ACACTTCCACATTGACTCCACATTTCAGATGCGGAGGTTTTCCGCCAGCTTGAAGCCTGACGACTTTCCACAAATTGCATCAATTAAACATGGCGAATCGTGTATGTCTGGCGGTTGTAATCACATCCGCGTACTCATAAAACTGTGAAATCCAGGAGTGAACGGTCTCTGGCTTCCACGTGGGCCCAATAAAAGCTACTGCGACTCAGTTCTTACTTTCGGGTTGGATTAAACACCTTCAGAGGGACAAATAGTGAAGTAACTCACTTTAAGCACTAACAAGTGGCCCTATTCTCTAATGCACTGACGGTGAATGCAGGACACTGGCCCTCCGTCACACTCTACTGACGCACAGTGAGCTGCAGACTGTAACAATATGTGTATGCGCTTGCATGCATGTGCATCTGTGCGTGAATGTCTGTCCGCATGTGTCTACATGTGCACACTTTTGTGTGTGTGTGTGTGTGTGTGTGTGTGTGTGTGTGTGTGTGTGTGTGTGTGTGTGTGTGTGTGTTCGTTCTACATGTCTGGTGTGTGCATTTGCGGGCGCGTGCTGGTGTGTGAGAGGTGCTCCCCGTCGCTTCGGCCGCGCCACCATGCCATCTGGAGAGGAAATCGAGTGTGAAGTACAGTATAGTTTGGGACCAAGCTCCGTGGCAGCGGCTCAGCAGTTAGTTCATTAGTTCCAAACTTCCAGGGATTAGGGGAGAATCTCTACGGCAGGGAGGCAAGGGTGGGTGGGGAGTTGGAGGGTGGGGGGTCAGGGAGGATGGAGGGACCCATGTGGGCAAAAGAGATGGAGGGAGAGAGAAAGAGAGAGAGAAAACACCAGGAGGAATACTGGACCATAGGGCACGGAGAGACAGTGCGATAACATGAGAGAGAGAGCTAAGCAATCTTGACCCGGCGAGGGGAGAGGAGCGAGGGAGGGAGGGAGGGACAATGAGAGAGAACAAGACAGCGAGGGAGAGAGGAGGAGAGAGGACAGGTGTAGCCGTCAGTTCCGCTCCGGGGTTTCAACCTGCCCTCCCTCTTCCTCCACCCCACTGATCATACAGATATGATGATATGTGTAAGAGTGTTAGAGCAGTCAGCCTCGTCTTCCCTCCCCTCTCTCCTCCTCCTCCTCCTCCTCCTCCCCCTCCACTTCTCTCCCCTCTGGGTCTGTGGTGACAGTTAGCAAGCTCTAGGTGGCTCCTACCCTTTACTCCTTTATCTCATCTCCCCGCATGGTAAGCAGCCGATCCGGAGCGCGGACATTTTTCCGGAGTCAAGGCGGCAGGCAATTAAAGCGGGCACCGCCGGATTTCTATTTCCAAGGGGAGGGGGTGGACTGACCTTCATGGCGTACCTTTTTTTTGTCATGAATATCCTTCCCTGTTTTAAGGTGAAGGTGACAGATAATGAAAAGAATACATTAGTGAACACATAATAGGAGGGTGGTTGTGGGCAGCAGCCCCATTTAAGGCCTATCCACGCGTACCCATAACCCTTTGCTGCCTTGTTACCAAAACAGCGGTTCCGGGTGGCATTTAGCGAGCTCAGTCTCCGCTTTGCTTTTATTCTTGCTCCCTAGAAAAAAGGGGGGAAAAAGAAAAAGAAACGGGCTTGCATTATGAGACCATTGTTGCTGCCTGGCATCTCTTTGGCAAACACACAGTGCCGACTGCGAGGTCGTCATGGCGAATATAAATCGCGGCTACGGTATACGCTGTAGAAATTGTCAGTCCAAAGACCGACTCACAATGTAAAAGCTGCATATTGTGTATTTACAATGCCGCTGGTCCCAGAACAGATCTTAATCTCACATGCTAGGATGGGATGATGAGGACATCTACCGCCAGTGACAATCGTTCAATTCAGCTGAATGTTTGCACACACGGGCAGATGATAAAGAGTCCTGAAACACGCGCGTCAGAGCTGCATGAAACGAGGCCATGATCTTCCACATGAAAGGAATTTGCCGGTCCACAAGGAAAAACTGGGTAATGCGAGCTGCGGTGGACATATTGGGAGCCAGAGGCCGAGAGAGCAACGGGAGATGCTCGATGCTGAAAGTTTATTGAAGCTTGAATTCAAGGAGAATCAAGTAACAGCAATACAACTGATATCTCACCTATTACACGGCCACCGCTCAAATCTGAAGGGCACCGCTTTTTTAGTAAAATGATCGAGAAAGAAAGTCATCTTTTATTAATCCCCTTGGGGAAATTCTTCTCTGCATTTGACACATCCTAAGGAGCAGTGGCCTGTGAGGCGCCCGGGAAGCAACTAGGTGCTAGGTGTCTTGCTCAGGGACACTTCGACATGTGAACTAGCGGGGGGGGGGGGCCACGACTGTGGATCGAACCGGCTACCTTGTGGTAACGGGACGACCACTCATCCCCCTGAGCTACAGCCGCCTTAATGAGGTCAACCACTCCACTCAGCGTCACGTGTTTAAGTTGTTGCAAAGTCCTAAATGCGTACACAAGCAAACCTAATCAGAGGTCAGGACCTGCTCAGTCAGTCAGTAAGTCAGAAGCCTCTGGGGATGTCCGCAGCTCACGGCTGCTCAGAGGATTGTTGGCACTTTCACTAGCTTGGGAATGTGTGTATGTTATGAGCACTGATGCCCCCGATGAAGAAACTAATAAAGATGCCAGGTGTCGTGACCTTTCATGCTGGTCTAGCAGCTACTGTATCTATTGAGCAGCAACTGACCTCAGGTCTGGATCAGCGGTCAGAGGTCAAAAGGTGAACAGGATGAATTCTCGACACGTTCTTGTGTTTTCATAGACCTACGGCTAAAGTGCTTGGGGATTATATATATATATTTTTTAAATGCGTGGAAGTGCTGGTTGTGGTTAATAATAATAATAATAATAATAATAATAATAATACATTTAATTTATATAGCACTTTTTATGGTACTCAAATACACAAAACATTTTAAAATCATAAAAGTTATGCAATACAAGCACATAAATAAATAATAAAAAATAAATGGAGCACACAATCACACATTGAAAGCATTAAGAATGTGTGTTATCCGATCATGCGAGGACGCATGAAAGCGCTTTGAGGACTGATCTCGCTCAAAGTGGGATCCAATCAGCTGGGCAAGACCACATGCCGAGGTGGTTGAGTTTGGAGCTCAGTGAGGTGGACAGCATGTGGCCACAATCTATCAACCGTAGGTCTACATCATCTTCTTCTTCTGAGTCTAAGATACTGCCCATAAAAACCCAACATTTCCTGAATTTTGCCAATAAAAATAAAAGCCTTTAAATACTAAAATGACATGGGGTCCAGAGGTAAATGTCCTCATCAACAGACGAGTGGAGGTTTGTTAGCGGCGTAGCTTCTTAAAAGTGACTGCATTTATTCATTTGATGCCATATTCTTCACTGATTCTTCACTTCAAGTGATTTTTATTATCTCAACTATGACCAAAACAAGACAAGATTTTCAGAGGCAATAATGTAGTTGTAACTACACAACAACCCCCTTGGATTTCCAATTGCCACAGTGGAGAAAGACGCTGTGTGTATGGGAAGTGAAGAAAAGGTGCCAGTAGGAAAGGTGCATTATGTTGTTGAGTTAATAACTCATTTCTATATGAGCAGCATGACCTGGCGACCACATAATATGTTACAGGATTTTGGCTCACAGTGGCGGGGTCAATTAAAGTTAAATGTGGACATATGGTGTAAAAAAAGAAACCCGGCTGAAATCGGAAGGTGTGCATTGTGCTGTGTGGTCTGAGGAGGAGAACGCAACGTGGATATTAGGCAAGGGACGGTGATTCAGGAGCCATGCTACTTTTTTTCCCCATAATATGCTAATTCCCCCCTTCATTTAGGTCTAAAAGGCATCCTCCACAGGTACAAGCCACGAACGAACATTGAAGAGGCCCTTTGAAAAGAAAATGAATCCCATCATACTTGAAATGCACAAGTTTCCTGGAACTTAAGATGTTAAAGCTGCAAATAATGTCTTGTGTTTCCAGTAAAATGAGCGGGTTTCTGAGAGAAAATGAAATGCTTTTTGCCAAAACAAGATAAAGACATCGTGGACCTGTCACATGCTGACAGGCCGACATCCACCGTCTGAGTTCTCCTCAAGCCTGAGTGGCTGCTCCAGCGCTGCATTCCTCTCCACGTTGCCCCTCCCCCCCACCCGTAATAAAGACAGAAGCTCTGACATCCGCCAACTCCATCGCGGGGTCACAGCTTTAGCCCGTCAGTCACACAGGGCCATCGTCTTATTGCCTTTGTCTCCTACAGGAACAGCCTCCAGCCATGTCAATCATCTTTATTATCATGACTTAAAAACCTTTGTTGGTTAACTTTTTTTTCTTTTACCCAGGACCCCCTTCTTTATCCCACTCTCCAATCACGATTTCATGGGCAGCTCGGCCGAGCCAATGGGGAGGTTGCGTGGGCGGGGGGAAGAATGCTTTTAACCTGCTGCATCTGGTGCTTTCCCGCTGCTCGCCCAGCAGGATGTGGTCACCTTGTTTTAAAAGGACTCTGATAAGGGGGAGGAGGGCGCGCTGCCTTTATGCACATCATAATAAAGAGCCAAACATGCTTGTTCTAAACATCTCACTTAGTTAGTTTTCCTGTCGGTGATTAAGACCAAGCACCTGTCCCCGATTTCAGTTTTCCGATCCACCCCCTTTCCTTCAGGCAGGATCGCACAGCTGTGCATGTGCACGGCCGACCCGCCTCCTGCGAACTTCTGCGTTCGCCCCCCCGTGCGTCTGTGTGTATCTAATGTACCTTTTTGCCGAGGGCCACGCCGTCCTCGCAGTCCAGGACGGCGCAGTCGACGTCCAGTGACGCCAGCTTCCTCAACTTTCGCTCGTCGTTCCCGGGGCAGTAGAGCACGGCCCTGCGGGGCGTGTAGCGCGGCGAGGGGCCCGTCGAGTGACGGAGAGAACGCCGCGCTTCGGCGTGCGCCCGCCAGGGTGCGGGCAGGAGCCGACCGCCCCCCCTGTCAACACAAACATGAACACGCCTGAGCACATGCACACAAGTTTGTGTCGTCGGTACTTTGGTGCATACATTACTCATGACAACATACTGCATCCATACAGGGCTAAGGGCGATGAATAATCAAAGGTTGTTGCTGCATTCATCTTCATAATATTCTGCAGTGTTTTTCTATTTTTTTTTTTATCATTAAACGGGAAAGGAGGCGTCCTCCTCCAGACTGGAGCGAAAGTCTGGAAACGTTTCATTTGCAGAGCTCTGTTTGCCCTTCAGCTGTCCATTGAAGTGGATGAGAGACGCTGACCTGTGCTTTGGCGGCCTTTGTTGAGGACAAACTCACCCAAACACTGAGCCACTCATATGCTAATGCCGCCACAGTGCTGAATATCGAGGAAAGAAGTGAAAGAGTAAGGGTGTCAGCACAGTGGCTGCAGCTGAGTCATGGGAACAGTCACGTTTGGGGAATACAGGAGTGTTGTAGTGGTATTGTGGTGCAGGTTTTAAAAAGCCAAAATACTGTACCTTCATTACTTCTATTGGTATCTACTTCATGGATGATGATGATGCTCTGTTAGTCACACAATGACAAAATGGACGAACATTACATTACATTTCATTTAGCTGACGCTTTTATCCAAAGCCACGGGCGATAACTGAATTAAATTGTGAGAACAAACTCAGAAGAAGAATCAGGAAAGTACAATTTCTTCAATAAAGTAAAACTACAAAGTGTTACTAGTAAGTACAACAAAGTGCAATTAGTAAGTGCTACTGCTGCGCTACCTTCCTTCAGTGTTTCACAATCTATTCCTGAACCTACCGAAGTAGTTTCGTTCCCAGTGAAGACGGAAGTTTATTTAAAAAAAGAAAGTATCTTCTGTCGCAAACTAAAAACACATGTTTATCGACTACGCCTTGAATAAGTTAGGTTTAACCGTCAAAGCGATTTGCTTAGGTTTAGGAAAAGTTCCTTGTTTGGGTTAAAATAACTCCAAAAGTGCTGTTACATATGTACAGGAAGTTACTTGACAAATATTTCCCGTTGACTTCTCGTTTCACATGTAAATGAGGGTCTATTTGGAGTCAAATCGACCATGAAGTCGTATGCCTTCGGGCGGGTCTACTGTAATTGACAGGTCTCTGTATGTTGGCTCCATCCACCTCCACTTCCCTGCCGCCCTGCGTGGGCTTTGGCGGTCTTTATACTTCCTCGTCAATATGCAGCATGATGTTGTGGGAAGCTATAAATTGCGCTGCTTTCTTTTTTGTAGGTCTACGAACGTTGGGCCGGCTCAACGACTTTCTCGTACAATCAATGAAACGTTCAGGTTACAGCACAGCAAGCAAGTCGTTTCCAGGGTTCGTCATTACTCAACGAAGTGTGGCGAAAACAACGGCGCTGAGTAAAGCGTCACAGTATCAGTTACTTTTTCAATTTGGATGCTTCGTTCAAATGCTCCGTGGCGTCTTTGCCCTCCACTGGATGTTTCCTACAAGTTTAGAAAACATGCAACAAACTGTTTTTGGTGGCTACTTTATGTCTCCATGAAAATATGAAAAGGGTATTTACTCAGATTACCATGCAATGTAATAACAGGACGACCGGTTGTTGCTCCTCACATCTACATGCACACGAGTCAATAAAGTTGACACAAAGTCGAGCAGTGACTTTAGCCCGTGTGCCCCCCCTCTCAGCCGCCCACACCGATAATCACAATAATTGTGCACACGTCCTAATTCCGTCAATCTGGCCTCCGAAAACAACTGACCTTCATGAGTAGCTAAATGTTGAGGATCGGAAGCATCGAGGAACAGCTTCTCTCATCATCCATCTCTCGCTGGGTATCAGAAGAAGCCCTTCGAGGGATCATATTTGTAATTAGTGTCTTCTTAAAGAAGGCAGAAGAAAGAGAGAAAAGGAGGAAAGGGGTGTGTGTGTGGGGGCGGGGGGATGAATGAGTCTCTTTTCTTGTCTTTCGTTCTCTTAGAAAAGGAGCAGAAAGTCACTTCAATAGCCACCTAATCCCGTCAACTACGCTCCCACACGCCCTCCAGTCCCAATCAGGCCTAATCTGCACTGAGATGTTGCGCTTGTAGCGGGCAGTTAAAACCCAATTCAGGTTGCTCCCAGCAGTTCACTGCCTCCAGGTATAGAGAGACTGGGAAGAGTGTTAACAAAAGGCTTAGGAGGGGGCAATATGGCAAAAGGTTGACACCAGACAAATGGATGAGCTCACAGTTATTTCAGGGACAAAAAGCTACAAGAGAGAGGAAGAAAGAGAGACAGAGACTGTCTCTGTGCGTATACCGCTCAGGGGGGAACTTACTAAGTGCCCACATAAAAAGGCAAATATCTTATAATGTAATTGAAGTAAAAAACAGAAGATGTTTTATTATGAGGGGAGAAAATCGAGAACTGGGAGAGGAAGCGGAGGCGCCTTGATGTTGGCTGGAGACAAGACACGAGAAGCAGAGACCAAAAGACCTTGTTTCTTTCCACCCTAAACTCCACAGTGCTACTTTCTGTCTGCTCTTTTACAGTTTTACAGTAAACTGGCAACTAAACGGTTAAAAGAAAAAAGGTGTATCTTTTTTTTGTTACCCTGGCATGGAAGTAACTACAGGAGGGAGAAGTATTTCACAAAAAGCTTCTTCTGTTCTCATTAAAAAATAAAACATGAAAACCAAACATAAAACCACATCTGAAAAGATAACAGGCCGACAGGATGAGACGGGCTGCATCCTGTACATTAAAGTCAGGCTGTAAAAAAAAACTAAAAACAAATGTGCCCATCAAAGCCCAATGTGACGTGTCCAACAAGTCTTCAATATGTTCAACATGTAAAATATGTTTGTCACACGTGACAGTGACAAGCAACAAACTGTCACATGTGAGATGCAACCAGAGAATGTTTGCTGGAATATTTAATACAAAAAGATCATAACCCAAATCGTTGTGGATCAAGTAATCAACATGTGCTTTCAGACCTAAACATACGATGTAAAGATACAAAGTGGGCTTTCTGTTTTGACCTCAGAAAAATGACTTTATTGGAGGTAAATCAGAATCAGCTTTAATCAGAATGAGATTCAGCTTTAAGGGCCGTGTAAATTTGCATATTCATGGGATTTAATTCCAGTTTCTCTTTGCTCTTCCTACATATACAAAAGATAAATATGAAAGACAAAAAAAAGACATTAAAAAAGCAGGTGATGGAGCTGAATTCCACTGAAACCTTACATCTTTCTGCCCATTGTTGTTCCTAATAATACGTGGACAGGAAACAAAAGACAGGTGTACTCTCAACAATATGGCGAGTAATGTAGACCTAAATAATACGTGCGCACCTGGGGAATGACGTTCTACACTTTATTTTGCCCCAACATTTGCTGGGACAACATCCAAGCCTGAAAACGAAAAATACGGTCATCACACCGTGCACGTTAGAGATCCATGGAATTGGTAAAAACGGAAAAATGTAATTTGTAAAATGAGTTAAGAGTTGCTGTGCTGCCGTGCACCTACAGTAAATGTTATCATTCGGTAGTAAACTCATCATGCTGAAGTGTTGCTAACATGGAAACTGAAGCGCTTCAGTTCAATAACATATGTAGGAACGTGTGATTCTATAAATAAACTTTTTCATTCAGTTTATTATTATGATTCTGCTCTCATTCGTTTAAGAGTCATTGCAACTGATAGAATACAAAACATGTACATATAAATAAATATATAAAAATTGTTGGATTTTTAAATGGCAAAAGCGGTGGCAAAAATGAACCATTACATCACAGATACATCGATTGGAGTCTCTCGGCACAGTCAACTAACACACACACACACACACACACACACACACACACACACACACACACACACACACACAATAAACAACCTGGATATTTCTATTTACACCATGGCACATCTGGCGGGCATTTCCCCCTGATTAGATCACTAGATATATATATGGCAAATATATATATATATATATATATATATATATATATATATATATATATACATATATATATATATATATATATATATATATATATATATATATACATATATATATATATATATATATATATATATATATTTCTTTTTTTTTACATGAAAGGTTATGATAACACAGGGCTGTGTGGCTAAATTAGCAGCTGTAAAGTGGTGGGACCGGCCGCAGTGACGACGTTTACTGGTCTGAGATCAGAGCTAAGTGTGTGTTAGTGGGTTTATATGGTGCTGGATGGGACTGGTTCTCATTAGCAGCCGACCCGGGCCCAATGGCATTAAAGGGGGAGGATGAGGGGTGGATGTGGGTCGGGGGGTAGAATGTGGTAAGAGCGTGGTAGGCTTTGTGTTAGACTAGACACGGGCCTTCCTGAGGCGTGAACCCTGAGCGGGAGGTCATATTTAAACCTATACCGCCAACAGCCAGAAAAATACGTTGTTCTTCTACACTTTCAGGCTTTTTTTGTTCTGGTGACACGATACTTGTCATGATACAGTGCCGATATTACGAAATATTGTGCTCCTGGAAGCAGTCTGGGCTCATCCAGCATTCGTAGACATCCCACATAATACTTTAGTATGTTACCCTCATTTTAACCCAAATGGAGACTTTTCCCTGAACCTAACGTAGTAGTTTTGTTGCCTAAATCTAACCGAGCAGTTTCCTGTGAAGACACACGTTCATTTTGCATGCAACCAGCGAAAATTGCCTTAATATCTTTTGTGGGAAAACGCAGAAAGAAATGTGTTTATTTATGTAAGAGATCACACGAACCGTTGTACCATGATACATTGTTGTAAGCAAGACTATTCATGGCAATATTTTTAAATCTGCTATGAATCAAAGTATGAAGCAACATTATGCATGAAATCAGAGTGAAAAATGTAAAACGATTACCTCGCTGCGTAATCTGCACTTGCATTTATCCCTGAAAGATCCAACATCCCAGCACTGCTTTGATAGGGCGCGCACATTGAGGGGGCACGTCTCTTTACAAATGGAATGAAGTATTGACGGAGATAATCTTTGCAGGCAAACTGTTTCTTCCAACAAAAAAAATGGAGCGTTTAAAAAATAAAACATGGAGAAAGTATCACGAAACAGAATTTTCTTAAACCCCGACACAGTATACGGCTCTTCTCCAGCCTTTTACATGCAGATTAGTGTCTGCCTTGTGTATCTTGGACAAAGACGTTGAGCTATCTACTGATCTTCAGTCCCACAGAACGGCCTCTGATGATCTGACACTCGCTGCAACGTTCTCTGTAGTGTGCAACTACAATAAATCCACCTTGAGCCACATATCCTTGAACTACACGTCTTATCTCCGCCGCTTCCACACAACTACTGATGTACACCTTTGCAATATTCAGCCCCAAGTTTTATCTCGGAAATCCCCAGTCATGTAATCCAGACGGGTGCGGCGATTTCTCTCAAGGTAACGGGTAATGTCACGAAGGAGCTAAAGACCATATAAGGATCGGGGACTTCACACCTATATTACACAGGCTTGCTGACAGTTTTCTTTTTTTAAATTTTTAATCTCACTTCCTCTATGAACCTATGAACTGTATCAGAGTTCATCGGTTCACCACAGATCTATTTTGGTATTTCTCACAGTTTGTTCTGGTTATCGATTTTTAATAACTGAGAAGTTTTAAGACCGTCATCCTCAGAAAAAGCTACGGTATCAGTCCAGCCTTACCTAAATCATAATTTCACAAACATTAAAATATCTGTGTGTGTGTGTGTGTGTGTGTGTTACATTAATGGTGTGCAGTTAATAATAAATTATCGTTCAGGCCTCTTTCGCTGCAGCGTACCACAGCCTATCCAGTAGAAACGAGAGGACGGGTATATTAGATCTTAATAAATATTCCACTCGATACAACAGCCATGTTATATCCAGCCACTGCTGATTGCGTCCTGGTGGTCAATATTGTACTGTAAGAATTGCCTGTAGTAATTGCTTCATTATCATGACATGATGATCACCATTTCCTGTAACTCCGCTGGCCTCCACCTGGCAGCATAATGGCCTAATTCAAGCGGTAATATTCATCGTACCACATGAATTACTGCAGATAACAAGAGGCCCCACTCCAAAACAGACCTCGACGACGACCTCCCTCTCAATATGTAGATTCCCACAATTATCTCCAGAGTGCCGGTGCAAGGTGGAAGCTGTGTCGAAAATGCACAAAATTAAAGATCTGAGTTTCTAGCCCACAATAACCAGCCACTTCTTAATAAGCGCCGCCACCTCAAAGTGTGGTTTGCATAAGAGTTCAGATTAAATGTGGTGAAAATAAAGAAGGAATAAAGAGTATGTGGGGAATCAATGGTTCCTGAGGCATGTCCGAAATAAAATGGTCGAAAAGTCATCAATATTTACCTTGCTTTGTGTGCACCTGCCTGTCTGACGCTTTTTTGGTTTGCTTTTTGGAGTGAAAAAAATTTGCCCCTTCACTCAGCATGATGCTGTAGTGTGGTGTGTGTGTGTGTGTGTGTGTGTGTGTGTGTGTGTGTGTGTGTGTAGGGGCTTCACACTGCCTCAGGTCTGAGAACACAATTGGATGGCAGAGAAATGCTGAAAAATTAACCAGAGACACCCCAAGACCGGGGAGGGAGAGAATCAAACACTTGTGTTCTACTTTTTTCCTCTTCTCGGCCCCCCTGTTTCTTTTGCTTGCCCTCCAGCAAATTGGGAGCTAGGATGAGCAATCCGTCCCCGGTCACCTCCCAAACCCTCAGATTAGATGAGATGGGGGGGCAGCCCACTAGACCTGCTGACATTAATACAGAGTCCCACTGAAGTATTCTGCTACCAAACTGAGCGGTTGATTTGAAAACACCGGACATTCAATATGCTCTGAGCAGTTAAGACAGCAACACTTATTTCTTCTCCTGCCATCACAGAAACGCAGCACCGTGTTCCTTTGAGATCCCTGCAAACTGAATTACAGCCATTTAACTCAATGTAGCGTCTTCTTCTCTTTTAATCTCACTTCCCCAGATTATAATCACCTCTGGGCCCACATCTTCCTCTTTTCGCTGAACAAAAAAAAAAAAAGAAGCAGCTTATTCCGGCGACAATGACGTCCCTCGCCATCAACAATACCCCTTACTCCTCCTCCCGTCCATGTCTTCTCCCTCCCCCTTTTTCCCTGTCTCATTAGTTTGGGTTTTATGCCTTAATCTACACAATGAGGATGAAGTCATGCCGGTTATCTTCAGCAGCCAATGTCTGCCTACCTGTAATCCTTCCCAAAGTCCCCGGCTTTCTCTGGGCTCACAAATCGGCACACAATGCTTTTATGCAAGGCCTCCGCCGTAACGCCCGGAGACAACTGCAGACTTTTTCCTCTTTTCTTTTCCCGTCCCTCGACATAAAAACTAGTATAATCCCACTCCTGCAGAAGGATGGAGATGTCTTCATCAAGGTCTCAGGACTGGATGGAGGGGGGGGGGGGGGGGGGGGGTAGCAGAATGTTAAAGATAGGAGCTATCATTTGTGAGAGCTATCTCCCTCCCATGTCTGTAGACTATTCCGTAAATCCACTCGTGTCAGCAAAAAAAAAAATACACAATACAAAAATACACACACAGGTGAAATTAGTTTGAAATAAACATGAATGCAGCACTAAATGTGTGCAGAATAATATGCTTTAGATGAGAGTACTTTTTTTTTTTTTTTAAATCAATGAATTTATCATTAAAAGTTAATTGAGAGGGGAGGTCAAACAAGTCGCTCCATTCGAGGAGGGCACAAGGGGGTTAGCTTTTAACTTAGCATTTTTATTGACTCAGGCAAAACAAAATGAGCGGGCTCTGTAGGATTGTGCGCTCCGCATCGGCCATTCAGGCCCTCAGAGCCCCATTGTAGCACTTTGAAGAGAATGAAAGGAAACCCCACTGGTGGAAATGCAGTGGAACAGCCCCACAACAGGCCACAACTGTTCCCTTATGCATGAAAGGCAGGGACATAAAAGACAAGATGGACTTCTGAGGTAGGGCCAAAAACAAAGGCAACAAAAGTGCTGATCACGAGGGGATGACACGACTCGTCTCGGCAGAAGGAGTCGGGAGAAAAGGGGCAGAGGACAATGGCACTCTCGGGCCCAAATGACATGTTGAAGAATTGAAAAATCCACACAAGAAGTGTCTTCTCAATTCACTAAACCCACAAGAGCTGGGTGACTGTCGGCTGGACCCTGGTCAGTCTGAGAGGGGGAGGGGAGGTGGAGGGGGGGGGCTCGCAGCCTTTACTCTCTCTCTCTCTCTCTCTCTCTCTCTCTCTCTCTCTCTCTCTTGTATTTTCTTCCCCAAATCTTGCCGTGTTTTGGCAAAGCGACTTGGCAAGGGCACGAGGCGGGCTGGGGTGGCGGCTTTAGTCTGCACACACCAAACCGAAATAAAGACCAAACCAAACCTAATCAAAGCGTGGTGGGTTCCGCTCCCGCAGCTTCCGTTTTGATCTGCTGGCTGTCCGTGTGTCTGATCCGTTTCTGTTTGTGCACTAAACACAGTCATGCTACCGCCCAACCTCCATGGAAACAGTCCGGCGGACAAAAACATGTTTGCTCTCATTCAAAAAGGCCTCCTTTGCCTTTACTGACACAGCGTAATGGCCGCGGCTATTTGTGCCAAGGTCTCACAAGTCATGTCGAATAAAGCTTCGTTAATAACAACACTTCCTGCCGATTTTCACCCCGTCGGGTTCTGGGCTACGGGACAACTGTGCATGTGTTTGTTTTTTATTATTATTTCCAATTGTAGAAAATACATGCCAATACACACAGCAGTGCAAGGAGAAGGCTTCATGTTTGCTCACGTTGATGAATCGCTTTTCCCGCAAGTGCATATACGAGTTTCGTGCATTGCATACGGAGAAAAAAGAAGCTACAGAGCCAAACACTGAGCGGTGCACTCCACAGGTGAAGGCCCTCCTCCACGATAGCCCGAGGCCGATCCCGCAATTCTTCACACATACCCACGGGCCCCTTTCACTGGCCATCACCCTGTCTGATTAATGGATCGATGTGGTAATTGATTAGTGAGGAGGCGGCGGCAATAAGAACATAGGTCAAACGTCAATAATGTCCCCCCCCTCCCCCCCCCCACACACACACACACACATACACAAAAGGTGGAAGACGTAAAATGTACCAGTGATAGCCTGCAGCCAGACCTCGACCCATCAAAGCCCTGGTAGGGCTGACATAAAGGCCCCGGTCCCATTCTCTGGCCGGCCCTCCCCACCAACCCCCCCGTCCCCAAACGCTCCTTTTCTCTTGGTAATGCAGTCTGTTAAAGCGACAGGAACCATTCTGGGAGCTGCTTGTCGGCTCACCTTCATAAAACAAGCCGTAAAGCGGCAAATAACAGGCTTATATGGCTTCATTATGCCGGCTATGCAGGATCACAGTCCTGGGCTGAGGGGTGAGGCGGGGGAGGGAGGCTTGTGCTGGTAGCGGAGAGGTGGGGAGAATGTTGGCAGGGCAGCCGGTTCTCGTGGAGGTTTGTTGTCCCAACGGCTGTCACCATGTCCCTGTTTGCTCAGGATAGAGGGACCACTTGACCCCCTTCAACCCGACATCGCCCCGAAATCAAAAGCAGGACAAATAAAGACTCACTTTCGGGATGCCATGACAGCAAAGCCCCCCGACCCCACCCCCTCCTTCTCCCAAGCTATATTCTTCATCCTCACAAATGAATGCCATCCTACACTTAAAAAGAGACCAATTTGAGCCGTCCACAATGGAGCGCGAGGCCCGGCGGCGTGTTATGACCAGCTGAAGAGTGGCGCCGAGGAGAGCGGGGCCAGATGGAGCGCGCATCTGCGACGGAAAAACCTTTGGCCGCGGCGGGGCCGGACGCGAGAGAGATTCTCATTTATGTCATGCAAATATCTTTTTTGGGGGGGGGGGCTTTTCGACCCGACGGCGGGGAACGAGAGGCGGTCGATATCTCAGGTGGCGTCTCCAAAACATCCCCCCCTATCGCCCCCTCTGTTTTTCCAGAGTCGGCCTGCGGGTGCCTGGCAAAGGAGGCAGAGACGGTGTACTCACACAAGTCATGGTGTTTCCGCACCAATTGAAATTCAGCCCCCGTCTCCCGGGTTAACAGTTGAAATGTTCAAAGAAAACGGCGTTTGACGTGGAGACTCATCTCATGTGCACACATGATACACGAGGATGGGGCCTCTGTTCGGGTGTCGAAGCTTCACCTGGAGCTATAAATAGTCCGGACGATATTAGCAAGTCAAATATGAAGCATAAAGCTGGCAGAACATCTGGTGGAGAAGCCAACACCAAAAGTAACTGTCCCTTTATGTACTTATCCATCATCTGCCCAGTCGAGATCAGTCGCTTATCTCTTTAGCAAAGGCTGCGAGGCGGCGGCACAAGCGCCGTCCCTGTGATCATTGTGTAGTTAATTGTCACCTCCATCAACATTAGCATCTTGAGCGTGCAAACCAGACGGGTAAAAGAAAAAAGAAGAGAGAAAAAAAAGAGAAGAAAGGTGGTGGGGAGGTGGTGCTGACGCACTATTCACAAGCGCTCTATTCTGAGGCTGACACTTGTTCTCTGAGGGGCGGTTTCTTTCGGTGTCGGGATTACAGGAGGAAACGAGGCGGAGGAGAGGTGGGGAGCTTTCGCTACATCTCACGTCGCTGGGTCTGTCTGCATAGTGGCAGCAGAGGGAGGGAGGGAGAGAGAGGGAGAGACTGAGAGGATTGATCAGTGTTTACTTTTAAGCAGCCTCCCAGCCAATGGCAAAGCAAAGAGTCACGCCTGCACTGGGCCCTGTTCTTCCCTCAATAATAATCAAATCAAACCAAATAATCCACCCTCCCATCATCATCAAGGCTGCGCCATACAGACTCTGACTATAACGTCACTATAAACTTAACACGTGACTCCCTACCTCAAAAAAAAACCACACAAACAACTTGGGAGGGTTTAATGTAAAGACAGCATGACACACACATTTGGTACGAGGCCAAAACGTTTCAAATATGTCGCCACGGAACCATATGGATACACACATCCGTGCCTGATCTAACAAACACACACACACACACACACATTCTGGCCCACAGACAAACACGCACACACACACACACACACACACACATGTCCGGACTGGTAAAAACAGCATTGCCATCTTGAGCCTTCTGGATCACTGGAGGCCCATCTGACACCGTGGTGGCTGCTCTTTCCATCTGAGCTAGCACCGTTACATAACCCACCACGGTACAAATGCATCGACGGCAGTCGTCCGTACAGGTGAGAACACTTCACACTTTACATTGCAGATCATGGCGGATGCTGGATGGCGAGCCAACCTTCACCGGGGTAAAAACCAATGCTGATACACACTTGAAGCTGACCTCGAGTGGAGCGTCAAAAAACTATTTTGTTCTTAAGTGCGTTAGAAAAATACCAACTCAACTTGGAAATTTAGAGTCAAACCACATGAGGGTTGACTCTACAGGTGTCACGGGTCTTCTGGTGGGGGAGAAAAACATTTGGGAGAAGGTGGATGTGAATGACGGGTGGGTGTGATGCAGGTCAAAGCGGATGCACTGATTCGGTCGGGAGGACGTAAAGAGAGAGGAAGACTAGAGTGGGCGAGCATGGGCGAGCTAAATTATAATGGTCTTTTTTAACTTGCACTACATGGGGCAATCTGGGCTGACGAGCCCTGGATATGGATATGACTGGGACAGCAGATCAGATGGTACATCAGACTATTAGGATATTTGGCCCGCGATGTGATATGTGCCACGTCTGATCTCTTGCCCCCACCCATCCGCCCAGCCGGGCCCAGACACAAACACCGCCCGCCCCCGCGTACCCCTCCTCGGACCTCCGCAAAAAAACAAACAAAAAAAAAAAAACGTCTGACAGATGGGTGAAAAGATCCACTCGGGAGACTAAAACACACTAAGGCGCTGTCTGTCTGACGTTCGGATTTGGAGGGAAACAAACCAGAGAAAAACAGGATGGAGAAAAAGGGACATCTGTGGCATTGGTCTTATTTCCTCTCTTGTGGTACATGATGTGTCATGAGTGAGCTCGGTCCTTTTGGATCATATTCCATTTAATTAATGAAACACACACACACACACACACACACACACACACACACACGCGCACACACAACATTCACAGCCCAGCTCATGGCTCCTCATCTCTTCCCTGTAAGTTGCCTGTGCCCCCAAGTGGTTGAATACGTTAACTGCACTTGTTAAAATTTGTAACAGCAGAGACGCTTGAAAACTCACCCATTTCATGTCAAATTTGCTTTTCAAATTAAGCTTCGAACACTGCAAGCACTGAGAGTCAGACTATAAATAAGAAATGCCTCCAAGATGGTGTAAATATTTGTACCTCAAAACGAATTTACATAACCCAAGAAAACATAAATAATAGTGTGAGCAGAGATGAATGGATATTTGCATCTTTGTGGTATGTTTATCAAGAAAAGTCAATGACGGGAAAACCGTTCCGTCAGCTGTCAATTTTGGCAAAATTATATCCAAGTGGGCTGATAACGTAACAACAAACTACTGATTAATTTGTTGATCCTGAAATTGTTACTTATGTTGTCTTTGGAGGTCCGTTTTGTCCCTTTCTTGAGATTAATACCACGAAACAATCTAAATATATGGTAACTTTTTACCAAATTTTTGAGTGCTGCCTTTTCCATGTAATTTCTATTGGGCAAAACATAAATGTAATCAATTCAAATCATTTGCGTGTCGTCACAGAGCTGACAGAGGAATTTTAAGTAATAAAGCTGACGCTCCCTATAGTGTCGTAATGACAGACGCTTCATTCTTCTAACCAACAGGGATGCCTTTTTGCCCTCGACTTCTGCCCAGCCCCAAGCCTTTAATTAAGACTGGCTTAGGCCCGATTGATCCTGACACACCAGGAAGTTTCTCGAAAATCTGACTGCCAAAACCATGGAAGTATTATATAGGCCACAACCCCCCATAGCAGAGCCCAGAGCCCCTCCTCACACCCCACATAAAAAAGGGTTGGAAGCTGAAAGCCCCTTCTAGTGAGTCCATGAGGCCTTACAGGATCGAGGTATGCCTATTTGCATTCCGCATTAACCCTTAGCTACTGCACCGGGCTGCTCTCTTATCTACAGGAATTATTATGCATTATAAGAAGTAAGCTGGTTGGGGCAAAAACAAAAAAAAAGCACTTCTATTCCCTTTTTTGTGTGTCTTTAACACACATACAATATGTACTGTCTGTTAACACTTAGTTTACAACACGGCTCGACAACAGTAATTACGTTCATGTTAATTCACTCATGTAGAGTTAGTTGGATCCGAGTTTAATCCACTTTGTAATGGCTCTACACATCGTGGGGGGGGGGGGGGGATACTGCAAAAAACTGTCTCTACAACAAAAAGGCCTACACACACACACATCATTAAATCAACAACACATTTCCTGTAGCAAAAGCTGCGATGCGAGTAGGAGGCTGGGATTGTCAGACTGCCGGAGCTCGGTGTGCTGCGGGTGTCGCGCACCACATGGAGAGAATTCTTGTAGCGGCTTTCACCGCAAAACACGGCCACTGATGACGTGGTGAGTCAGTGAGCCCCATGAAAGCGCGAGAGCTGCACAAACACTGGCTCCGGTTTTATGGTGTTCCAGTAATCCAAAAGGGCCAGAATGGTTTGATGATGGCGGAAATGTATGCTACACATACAGTAGATTAAGTGTGAAATAAGAATCAACCTGTGACGAGACCAAAACCATACAGGATTATGGTACAGGCCTGAGTCATATAAAGTGTGGCAACCCATTTGGATCAACAGATCATTTCTTTTTCTTCGTTTTACAGATGAAAAAACTAAAACAGTTTTCTACCGATGGAATGGATCCATGACCCTTCTTCAACCGGAGTGTCACGAGGGTATCAATCGTTACTGTTATCACACTCAGTGTTTGTGTCCTCTAGACTTGTCAGCCAGGACATTAACTTCTTATTGAAGAATGAATTGCCATTGTCCACAAAACATTAGTCACGTTACAAGATAATGCACACTTACGATTCCACAACTACAGCAACAAAATTACCATTAGCGCCAACAACAATTCCCTAACAAATTATCATCAAAATGCGTTATTATCAGAGACTGTATATAAAAAGTGTATGTTGTCACCGTGGCACCACCCATTTGTTTGTGGACTACCGGTTTAAAGCCTCAAATTAGGCATTTTTGCTATCACCATCTTGGTTTTGGGCCGGAGCCATCTTGTTTTTTTTTTTGGCAACCAGATGAGGTGCAAACAAAAGTTATGCAAGACAATGTTTAGGTGACCAAAATGTTACAATTAATGTTCATGATTTTAAAACATTGTGAAAGGGGCTACGCCCCTAAAGCGTACCCTGCTTTATGGTCTGTTTGACTAAAAATGGACCATAATTAAAAAAAATAAACATCATGTTGTATTAAAGAATATTTGAAACTAGAGATTGAGACCATTAACTCATGTTTACTGAGAGAATAAATCAAGAGAGAAGTCGAGTCATTTTCTGATCGACTTCTATACAATCAGAGGAGACGCTCCCTGGTGGCCGTTAGAGAGAATGCAGGTTTAAAGGACTTTTGCGTTGGCTTCACTTTTCAGAACTGGAAGATAGCGCCTGGTATTTATTTTTGGGGCTATGAAAGGATAGTATTTAATCCAAGACTATTATGTTGTATTAGTAATGTTGCACAGGTGTTCCTGTTTTTATACAAACTGACTCACATCGTAGATTGAATCGACATCCCGAGCATCATTTTGACTGTATATCCAATATATATTTATAAACTTCAAATTCATATACTTTGCATTTTTGAAATTTAATTTTCTTAAATGTTTTATATGTAACTTTGTTTGTGGCTGCCACAACCAAATTTCCCCTTGGGGATGAACAAAATATGTATCCTATCGTGTTTCATCAACAGGCCATTTACAGGCAAGCAAATTATGTTTGGGTATTATTTATTATTAAGAAATTCATCAATGTACCCAGTGGTGATTGTTTGTGCTATTCTCATGCAATTTTGACATACACATCAGAGCTTCAAAGAGACCAATTTACCCCGGGGTATTAATAAAGGATACTTTCTTTCTTTCTTCTTCTACAGTTGTATAAAATATGTTTTAGTTTTCCACACTCCAGACAATTAGTCTGTTCCATGCAGAGAGATAGATCTACGACGGTTGATGAATGTTGGTCTAATGATGAACAGAGGGTGTTATACTTGACGAACTTCCTGTGACATTCCTGTGTGTAATATTCCTGTGCGCACGTAGATGAAACGTTCAGGAACATAAACACAGGCCTGACCGCAGTGTGGAAAGCGACAGGCAAAGAGCAGGACCCTAGCTTGGCCTATTTCTCCGTTGAGGGTGTGGTGTCGGCGACGGTGGGCAACTGGACAATAATCAGTGCCCCTTGCTTCCCTCACTGAGAGGATCATGGAAACTTGTCTGGCACCAACGCGATCCAGGACCAGACTGGAATCACGTATGGAAGCACCCAATGCGTTGTGGCGCCCTTTGCAATCAAGAGGTTTGAATGAGGCTGCTTGATGGTTAAAAAATGGAATGGCATTACGGGCGACTGTGGCTCAATGATTAGCATGCATGTCGGTGGTTCGAGCCCCAGCTCTGCTAGTCACTGTCGTTGCGTCCTTGAGCACGACACTGAACCCTGAATTGCTCTCCGTTGCTGTGTCTACAGTATGGACTGTATAGAGCAAAAATGTTGCTTTGGATAAAAGCGTTAGCTAAATTAAATGTAATTATGCTGAAATTATGTATCGAGATACACAATGACAGTCAAAATGGATAGAAAATGCCAGAAAATCGGATCAAACTCAGTGATATCAAACTATTGTCTAAATCTGATTATTCTGTATTTGTTTACTTTCATGTAAACAGTCAGTGTATTGCTGGAAATGCAAATATACATACACACACACTCACATATATATATATATATATATATATATATATATATATATATATATATATATATATATATATATATATATATAAACACGTTTTCTTTCACTTAAATGATAAATATATAAAGAAATATACTTTACTATGTGGTTACTTTATACAGACTATTGATTGAATCAACAGAAAACCAGCGATTTGAAATGACCTCTATTGGGAGATTTTGGTCATATTGCTCAGGGCAAAATCTGACTGTATTACAGTAACAACAATGTAAGTACTGGATCTTACCATCCTGAAAAATATTACTTACACTGTATCCATGGTTATGAAGAGATGTGGGAAACCTGAATGTGGTGTACACTGTGATGTTAACAGTCAATCGACAATAAACCATAAACTACATGTTACTAAAGAAACGCCCACCTCCCCCCCTTAGCCATCCATTCTGCTCTTCTCTATCAAAACAAAAACATGAACTTGATCTAAAGCACGTTTCATAAGGTGCCTGGGAAAAGAAAAAAGAAAAACACCTGCAAATTTGTACCAGATTGTCCATCACATCATTTGCAAAGCAACATGTAGGAAGTTAGCAGCGCGCCATAAAGCTCTCCACATAAACTTCAATTCCACATAAATCTTCATCAGTCCAATGCTTGTCTCTGAGTTTAAAATGAAAGTAAACTCATGCATCGGACGCCTGGCCAAGCTTCGGTAGTGAACTGCATGGAAATCTATTCATGGCAAACAGACTGTTAGATGTTGCTCTTTCCTTTAAAAGATAGGGTTGATCATTTTGAGAAACTCAGTCCAGTATTGCTAAACTCTTTTCCAATTAGATACCAACATGCGCTTCAAAAAGCTTCTCAATCAAGCAAGAGAATCAAGTCGGCATCACTCACAATCCGTCCCTTCTGGCCTCCCTCCAAAGCCACTCCCCCTAAAAATTATCATTATGAGCATCAACAACAAACATGGCTGTTGTTAGCGCACACAGCTGTCAAGTTAGCGGCTTGTTGAAGACTCTGGTGGCGGGCCACGGTAGGTTGCCCGTCCTGTAATTACATTCAGGGCGAAGGAATTTATTACACTTATTATTGTGTAATAAATACTTATTATAGTCCTGCAACAAAATGCAGATTTTTTTTTAACATTTGATTTAATGATTGTTGTTAAGATGGAATGAGGTATTATTAAACAAATGTTTTTTTATAGATTACCTTTAATGTGCCAAAATACATCAACAATTAGTCTTCACTGTAATTTTAAGGTCTAACAGTAATACTATATGAACTAAGTAAGCACAGCTGAGAACCCACTGCTTATGTGAATGGTGATTATTGACGTGTGTGTCTCCCCCATACAGCACTGAGGTGTCCCAGAGCTCTGCCACTGACTTTTCTCATTGGCAATTCCAGAAACGCAATATCAAAATGGGTCAGACTGGTTGGTTGCTGGAATCCAGAAAGCAACAGTGCGGGCATCAGGTACGGGAAGTCATTAAGAAGATTCCATTTGGAGTTAGTGAAAGGTTTCCTGAACAGGGTGCAGAATGGGTGTTGGCACATTGTTGCTGGAAATGTCTGCTGATTGACACGGGGCATGGCGGTTGACATGCAGACTGTTTTCACTGGAGTGGAGCCGAATGGCCAAAGTGTTTTTGAACTGTTATGATATGTTCGTTTTTGTGTGTGTGTGTGTTTTTAATGTGCACATACATATTTCATAAGTAAGAATTATAATTCACCGGCAAATACAGGGAGAAATTCTCTATTATATGGCAAAGACGGATGTCTAGTGCAGTCATGACTAGAAATATGGACTAAAATTCAAACTGGGAGCTCAGAAAAGAGTGAAAGGTATCTGGTAATTTTTCTCTCCAGTGTAGCAGCTGGCTTCGTTCCCCTCTCAGGGTCCTGTAGTAAAGGCCGACTTCAAAAGAGCCTTATCGCCGTCACATTCTCTCAGAAGAAAACACAGTAATGGAGACCGGATGCGCAGGCTTACACTAGGGTTAGGTGAACACAAGGAGAGGAGTGAAGAAAATGCTTTGAATGTTGCCTTGTGAAAAAGGGAAGGGCTCCTGTATCGGCCTCCTGACCTTCCAGCTACACTTCCTTCCCGAGAAGCAAAGGAATGCTACGTCAGCTTTTTCAGAAATCAGTCGGGACGTGCATTGCATCTCTCCCTAAGGGAATTCTCAAAGAGACGGGTTTTTTTTTTTATGAAACAATTCGTTGTACGAATGTCTGTTTGCTGCCCACAGTGATCCATTAATGTGGTATTTTGACACCTATGATGACCACGAATGCACCTGAAATGAGCTTGAAATAAGACAAAGTGGAACCAGACTGTGTACTACCACTTTGTCCATATCTTTGTCGAGAATGCAAACTTTGACTCATCCCACTGGGACCTCTTTTGAAGATGAATATCAAAATGACACATCCCTCTCAAAGTGGCCTCAGCTTTTGTTCGCCAAAACTTTTTTGTCACCATAATTATTTTGGGTCATGGAGATACTGCGCAGTTATGCTTTTGATCATGTAATGTGTGTGGTCTGAATCGTTATTACAGTAACCAAGCAAAAAAATAAACACAGTCAAACAACTGAATCGCATCGCTGACGTCTCTAAAAACCGACGCAAGTAAAGGCACCAGCACACAAGCAGCAATGTTTGGATCTGGAGCAGCAATATTCATTTAGAAATATATATATATATTTGGGGGTCCACGTTTTGCTGTATCTATAGTTTTTAAAAGTTTATTTTTGTGAGGGTTTTTGGTGGCAGACTGGAAACAGGGGGAGTAAGAGAGGGAGACATGACGTTGCATGCGCAATAACCATTCAGCCAGCAACAGTATTCATAGCAATATTCTTTCTGCTTTTGTCGTACGTCAATAAGTGGTTCCCACTGATGGCAACGAAGGGGCCAAGAATCGGTTGTCAATCTCTCAAAACAGTTAACCCTTATAAGGAAGTGAATATTGACCACCCTCTCTGACAATGACTTCTGAAGACAAAGTTCATAGCTTGGATGCTGTTTACATTTTGCACACAATGGACACAAATAGAAAGCACTAACACATTGTACTATTCCGCTGCATGTTTTCTTCCTCCATCTCGGCTGTTTTCTCTCCTCCATCCTTGCTCCGGCTAACTCGGTCTAACACAAGGTCCCCACTTTGACTGTGCTTCATCCTGTATTTTCCAATTATCACCTTTTAAAGGCCAGCTGGGCGCATTCCAAACCATCGGGGGGCAATTCCATTTGCATTGCTCCGAGACAAAGTCATGCCCAAGTACTTTCGTGCTAAAGTTCATAACAGGCAGGCTAAAAGGACGACATAACTGGAACGAAAAATTAAAAAAAGTCAACAACACCATAGCCAGTTACAGAATTAATATTTTTCTTTGAAAAACTTAAGATTCAGACTTTAGAATTACTTTAAACTTAAGTTGGTGAACATACATCCCCAAGCTGTCAGGTACAAAGCTTGCTTCGTAAACACGCCGAGCAACTCAACCCAAACTTTCTCATTTCAGACTGATCAATGTGCCTCTCCTGTGAGTGTTCGGCTCTGTTTACAATTACAGCTCATTATGCTGATTTTATTCGCTCTTCTTCAATACCTTGATTTTTTTTTTAAGCAGCACCGGGAATATTTTACATCTATTTCATTTAGGTCAATTTCTTTTATGCCAATTGAAATTCGCTGCAATCAAATGGGCTTTTCCCTCTATTGAAATGACCAATGCATTCACGCTGTTTGTGTGTGTGTGTGTTTGTCTGTGTTGTTTTGGGAGGGGAGTAACTGTTCCATTTGCTTTGCACATTAATGAACGCTGCCTTCAGGCTCTTTGTATTAATGCCGGGGCTGTTCACTAGTGTAAACCTGTGTTTGATTTCTCCTCTCCTCTGCCTCTCAAGACTACATATAGCAGCATTTAGCTGTGAATTAATTTTCATGTTTGGATACACCCTGCTGAGGTGTGATGCCAGTGGCCGCATAATCAAAGTCTGTAACACTACATATGGGTAAAAAAAAGAAGAAAAAAAAGGCTTTGTGGGTATTTTCACAGTTCAGATCTGTAGCCGGGCGGTAATGGGGAGGGGGACGGAGAAGAGGATGACTCAAAGCAGGGAGAGGGGTCAACGGGCAACAGACGAAACAGAAGTCGGCGATGGGACAAACGGGACGTGTAACACAAAAGAATAAATCCATTGTCTTTATAGGGGGTGTGGAGCAGAGGAGAACTTCTGCAGTGTGGTGTGCAGCTGGGAGTGGGTGTTTGTGGTAATGCGCGCGTCTCTGGCCCATTGGGCAAGACACGCACCCACAGCCACAGCTCAAAACACCAGCAGCCACTAACACGGTGTGTCTAATGCTCCTATTTAGTGTTTGGGGTGCAGCGGCGCGTGGCCTGAGGTTTGTTTTTTTTTTTTCGGGGAGGGGAAGCGTGGATAGCACCTAGCTCCCCCCCTGACAGCTGCGCCCCCCCTCAAAAAAAACTGGAGACAAAAGCCAGAGGAAGTGCCGCATCATCGAAGATGGGACTTTAAAAAAAAAAAAGAAGAGCGATTTGCTCGCAGTCCGGGACTGTGCCACCGTGTGATTTAGATCACTTTGTATGGCGAATTGCATCTACGATAGCGAACACAGCTCTTGTAATGCAAGTTAAACTGGGAGGACATCTTCAAAAGAATACCTTCTAAAAAAAAGAAAAGGCATCATGTGGTACATTTAGATCAAAAGCAGAAACACAAACTAATTCATAGCAGACTAACAAACAGAGAGAACACGAGCCACCTTTTGTGCATCAGTCTATTTGCAAACCTTTGTCGGGAGGGAGTCTCTTTGTCGACCGGGACACATCAAAGATAAGACAACTTTGCATGCTGCTCGTATTTGTGTGTCTGCGTTTTGGTCTTCAACGTCGCAGCTAGGCATCTTTTTAATCTATTGATTTAATAAGCTTAGGTGGCGGGCTGTTGGCTAAACAAACGAGCCTCCGGTCTAACAACCTGGTGCATGTTTGATGAAAAACTAATGGAATTTACAGCAGACGACGACCTACCTCGCCGTGGAAGACAATGCATTTTTAATAAACGCAAGTTAAAAACGTTTTCTTCCAATGTTCTACCCGTGCGGAGGCACGAGACACAAACACACATATGGGAGATTTAATACAGCAGCAGCAAATGTCGGACCTAAATTCAGAAATGGAAGCATCAAGTTAAAATCCTGATTAAATCCTTTTTGCGTTTAGCGCCCAGGGTCAATTTTCATAAACACCAATCCCAATATTAGCATACCCGCAGGTGTCTGCAGTCATTGGTTGGGCTAATAGAAACAAAAAGGAGATAGTAATTACTTGTTTGTTGCCACATCAGCTATTAGGTGATAATTAGGCACGGCGATGATTTTAACTCTTTTAAATGCTTTGTTTGATCTGAACGCGTGTTCCCAGATGGATGTCGGCGTCTCCTGCATGAATTACTATTGCAAATTAAAGGCCAATCAAGCCTCTGCAAAAGTGGATCAGATGGTTTAATAAGCGCTTCTCCTCACCACCGGCTGCATGCTGCACAATCGAGGTGAATTGTACTGTAATAAGTCAAAGATTGTTCTTTTATGTTGTCCTGACTGTGGTGGATCTGAGTGTGTGCTTTTCTGTGTGTGGCGTGAATAGATACTGACTGTGTGCTTTTCTTGGAGGCCCAAGCGAGGCAGATGAAACAGCAGTAAAATGTGAACTGTGCCTCATGACACTCGCAGAAAGGGTGGTGCAGCCCTTCCTGGCATCCATATCAATGACTAGCCTTGTTATAAAATGGAAAACTAAATATTTAGAATATATCTTAACAGCAAAATAGGAAAAACTATCCATCCCTTGCATAAAAGGAACTTCCTTTATTATGCCCTTGTGTCCACACACACACACACACGTCAGGGGATTGAAATGGCTCAAAAATATCCACTGGTTTAAATTAGACCATCAAACAGCCAGCTGCTCATTTGTTTCCTGTGTGTGTGTGTGTGTGTGTGTGTGTGTGTGTGTGTGTGTGTGTGTGTGTGTGTGTGTGTGTGTGTGTGTGCAAAGATGGTGAGTTCAGGGACTGGACTGAGCAGGTTTCTGACCTCCCATGGGCGCAGCAGAGTGAGTGTAACGGTGTTAGTTCACTAAAACAACACAGTGTGGAACAGGAGGTATTTCAGGATGGGAGCACCACAAACAAGACTTTCATACAACCTGCGAACACTATTGTTTGTGTCCATTCTCTATGTTTTAGGCGTGCAATTTTAATTCCTAGAAAGAAAAAAAGGCATAATGAATAGAATACATAAATAAAGCCAAGCAAATGAATGAAAAAAAAGAAGAATTTTTCATTCATTTTCAACCAATTACTGGTGCCTCGGTTGCCTAACCATCTTCACGAGGTAACAGGTGACTTCTCAGATTTGCTGTAATGGCGCGTTTGCATTTTCCAAAGTAAGCAAACAGCTTTGGGCTCTAAAAGCAAAATGCAGGACTTTCCTCCAGGAGACAAGTATAGACCGTATATAAGAAGTAGCCGTATACGACTCTGGTTTAATCACAAGGTAGCCCCGCCTTGAATCATACCCTGCTTGATGGTCTATATCAGCGGTCCCCAACCACCGGGCCGCGGTAACGGTCCGTGGGTTCCATCACCCCGACGCGGCTCGTAGCAGAGAAACAAGCTCAGGGCTGCCACTAATTTGGCGTGAAGGCCAGTCCGTGGAAATATTGTATGACACGAAAAAAGGTTGGAGACCACCGGTCTATATGACTTTAAATGGAACATCATTTACTAAATGAGCATCCTGCTGTATTGAAGATGACTTGAAACTAGAGATTGAGACCATAAACTCATGTTTACAATATTTACCGGTTGTAGATGTTTTTAAATGAGGAAGGTGCACCTGTGTGAACTATGATATGATGACTTGAGTCTCATGCTGTGATCTAAAAATGTTCTGTCACTGTTTTATCTGTATGTCTGAAACTTTGTTGAAACTATGTGTTACTGCAGTCTTGGTCAGGACACTCGTGAAAATGAGATGTTTAATCTCAGCGAGGCTTTCATGGATAAATAAACCTTAAAAAATACAAATTAAAAAAATGAAGAGAAAAGAGAAAGTAGAGTCACTTTCTCATGGACTTCTATACAACCAGACTTATTTTTGCAACCAGAGGAGTCGCCCCTTGCTGGCCATTAGAAGTAATACAAGTTGAAGACCCGTCCTTATTGGCTTCACTTCTCAGAACCGGAGGTTGCCGCCTGGTCATGGCAGCTTTAGTCGGGTGAGTCGTTGAGTCACTCGCTAGTGACACAAGTTGTCAACGTCAACTACGCTCTTTTCCTAACCCTAGCTAAGTGACTCTGCTTTCTAAACCACTAGATTAGTGGCTACTTGGTTGAGATTCCTGGGTGATCGTGATCGAGTTACCAGTTTATTGGGTACAATTGTACTTGAAAATATCATCTTAGAAGCTTATGCTGGGTTCACACCATAACCACGCCATTTCCGCCGTGTTATTCGCCCAGCAGAAATTTGCTGGGCATTGACTTTGCCTGCAATCTACTCACGTAAAGAATTTGCAACGCTTTTGGTGTGAATCACAGCGTATGACAATTATGACTTAGTCGCACCATTTTATAACATAATCAACAGACTCCATCGTGCATTCACATGGGAGATTTGTCAATGTAAACTCTAACAGAAGCCAATCAGGAGAAGAGCAAAAACACAGCGTCGTTATTTGCTTGTGTTTTAATTCATAAAATAACCTTTCGTTCTGATAGAGCTGATGCTGTTGCATTTTAGAAGCCACCATATTTTAAACAAACAGTCGCCTCTCCGTGCTGTCTCTTTCACTCACACACACACACACACGCGCACAAACACACACACACCTAAGCTCCTCACAGGATGGCGATTTGTCCCTGCTCTGGCGCACAAACGCATTGCTTAAAGCCTGACAAGATGGATATTTTTTTGTGCAATATAGCATTCCGTGACCTTGTGACATTGCGAGAATCCGGCTATCTGCAAGACAATAGCTAAAAGGCTGTGTAACATTAAGTAACTGAGCAACCTAGTTTCTGAATTATACATCAGAATTTCTAAATATTTATATCAAGTTTGTCCATAACCAAAAATAAATCATTCTTTCGCACTCTTTCCATCTTCTTCTGACCTTTACGTACAGACAGAATATCACTACCACAACGGCTACAACGCAAACCCAGGATATACCCCGCTATTGCTCCACGACGTTCTGACGTAGTTGCAATCAGATGATGCAAAAGAGCAGACCCTCCTTAGTGAGAGTGGCTGTGTCTTTAGAGGGAATTAGCACCGGCATTATCTTGTTGTGCCAGACAGTCCAATAGTAAACACCCTGGCAAAGGGCCTCGTAGTAAACTCTGACGGAGCTGCGCGCTGGAGCCGGAGTGTTGTTAGCCGTCCTGGCACGAAGATGTGGGTCATGCTAGGCTGTCCTCTCCCTCACCCCGGCACCAGAGCCCAAACCCTGATGAGATTAGCCGGCCGGCCAGGCGCTCAGTGGTGGTAAAGCACAAACACCACTGATTACGTGGACATTAAAGTCAGATCCCCTCACACTTCAGCTCGGATCCCCTTGTGCAGGGGTCAAGAGCGGGTTATTCCCGGCGTATATGGCAACGCTACCTTTGTCTTAACACCGTGGACCTAAATGGACCGTAGACACGTAAATGACAAAGTGATGAGAGCTGACATCTGAGATACGCTAATGTATGACTGAATGCATGAGGATCAGCGACGCGGCCGGCAACCTCCGAATGATGTTTTTATATTTGAAAAAATAAAGATAAACGTGTGTCTGCTTCTCCAATTTATTTGCTCCAGAAATATAAAACAAAACAGGTTGGTATTCCTGATCAGGAACTACTTTTGGTTTCTTTTTTTTAGGGGGCGGGAGTTTAGTGAACGCAGCACCTTGGCCACTGCTACTCTGTGTTCAATCACTGCTCGAAATGGGATTAGGCAGGTCGGAATGCCGGGGTAATCACTCATTCAGCAGCAGCCAGAGAAAAGGCTCCTTTAAGGAGAAGGGGTGGAGGGTTTTATATAGCCAGGAGCTTTGATTACTGCTCCGTCTTAAAAACCGCATCCGATGAGTAAAGACGTGCGGTGGTTCCTCCTCCTCCTACCCTCGTCTTCCACATTTACTGGGCCGGTCGACCTCCTGTGTTCCTGTAAATAGGTGATGTCACAGTGCTTAATGATGCCCAGGCTAGACTCAGCAAAGTAAAAAAAACACACACTAACGACCAGCTTTATCACTGCTGTTAGCACACCGCCTAACCGGCGTGTCGGCAAAGAATCACTTTTCTCCGTGCGACCGCTGATGATGCAGTTGAAGTTCAGAGCAGCGAACACAGTTGAGGGTATTCCCTCTTTCATTCTATGAAGCCAGTAAAGTTCACCCTCGTGGGGTCGGCGGGGGAAAGAAAAACCTTCCTCATCTGTGGATCGACTGCTCTGTCACTAATGAAGATGTTCAGCTGGAGAGTTGTTGTGTTTTTCTCTGGGCTTTCTCCTGCTCTCAGACAGTGACAGTTGTTTCCAGTTGCTACGTATAAAAAAAAAAAAAAAAAGGGCCCATCATAAAGCCCGGCTAGAGGAAACAGGATAAGCGCTTGAGCCAAGGCAGTAAAAAGCTCTCTGGAAACTTGAAAGCCACACAAATGAAGTCTGCGTCTGCCATCTGGAAACAATAAACAAACAAAACCCAGCAGCCAAACAAACACCATGAATGGCCGAGAGAGAGAGAGAGAGAGAGAGAGAGAGAGAGAGAGAGAGAGAGAGAGAGAGAGAGAGAGAGCTGGAAGCTGAGATCGAGTGTGCGGATGAGTGATGGGGATAGGAGGGTGTCGATGTTTAAAACGTGTGCGGCATGCATCATTAGCAGACGCTGATGGGAAGACAGACACAGAGACAAGCCTTTGTATAAAAGTTTAAAAAAATCTCCTTTGATGCGAGGGGAGATGGTCCTGCTGTTTGAATGTGTGTGGTACCACTGAAACCTGGTTCTAATGAAGAGCCGTGCTAACAGGCCTGTCTGCAACTTGTGCCACAGGGTTTGTGACGGGGAAGTTGCAAGCCGGTTCCATAACGCGGCGAAAAATAACAAGAGAGTCAAACCAACTCTCCTCTGCACGCCCGGATGCAACAGAAATTGGATTTGACTATGAATTTGGGGAGGCTGTCGCATCACAGTTGTCCTGTTTCATGTTGTAATGATTGACAAGCGGCAAAAACTGCAAAGTCAGTGGAGAAATGCAAGAACAGGATCCATTACACGATAAAACTATAGCAGTACTGAAGTGTTTTCACCTTTGGGCTGATGGTGTTATATAAGTATAACACACGTTGTAGTATATATAATCCCCCCTCTCACCATGTGAATTTTAGCCTTTTGTGTTACAAGAACCCACACAATACACATCAAACAGCAGTAAGTTTTCAGCCTAATAATAACAGATGCTGCTGAATGCTATGCATCTATACCGAGTTAAGTCAATAAGAGCCGCAGCTGATGAACACAAACCTAGCCATTGATCATCAAGTCTGTAAAAATGTCAAAATGGACAGATGTCCGTCACAGCTGCCCATGCAATGTCTTACAATTGTGCTGAAAAACAACTACTCAGACGTTTCAATGATGTGAAGCGGAGAAAACTTTGCTCTGAAGGCTTGATTTCCTATCAATCATTTGACTAATTATTAAGTATTAAAAGTAAAGCTAAAGAGTTTTTGAACCTTTGTGTGAGCTTATTTTTTGTTTACTGTAACAATACTCTTGATACAATACCCATATCAAGAAGTCTCTCACCGAAGAAAAAGGAGAGAAAAAAGGCCATCGCAATCACATTATGCATACACAGACAGTTGCTGAGATTTCAAATGAAGTTTCCTGGATAGTCACTTAGCGACAGTGTGGGACTATTTAATGAGGGACGGTCAAGAGACGTAACTCCACTTCCGTGCTCGAACGAATGCCACAAGCTGCTCTCAAGGTCCCGTTACGGAGCACACTGTCAACACTGACACCTAGGGGTTAACCCAGGAACTGCAGCCGAGTGGCCACGGCGTGGACTACAGACAGTCACGCCTATAGGTGTGCATGCGTTTAAACAAACAAGGCAGAAGGCAGCGAGAACCAAACACACACACACACACACACCCTGCTGTGCCTGGTTAACAAACACGCTGCTGTAAAAGCAGGCCTCTTACTCATTAGGGTGCTGTGTATCAGACAGGAAATGCTGGGTAAATTACACCTCATCGCCCTGGAACTAGCCAACCATCACCATGGCGATGGGCCAACCTCGGTGCCGTGAGAAGACCGAAGCGCCACTGTGGCAGAGGGGGAAACGAACAAGACGCGGCTTCACCCGATGACTGACGACACTGATTTGATGTCAGTGATGTGAACGTCCTCCAACAGGTCCCCGAGGTGTAAACCGAACCCGAATCTGTATCTATTTAATAGCCGAAAGAGCCCCTTTGGCCTTTTGACGCTGACGCTGACTTCAAATCTGGAAGCAATATCCTGCCCACACACACACACACAACTCTGACGGATACCCAATTAATGCTGCATGGGCTAAACTGTACCAGCCCCCCCACAACACACTCTTTATGTGAAATTGTTAGTCATGCCTACAGTGAATGCTTTAATATACAGTTCAATAAATAGATCAACACGGGCTATAACTTGTCATGAATATCAGGAGGAATTTGGGTGGTCTCTCGGGAGGTCTGCGTGACAAAATTATTAGATCCAAATAGATAATGATAATAATGTGTAATAGATTAAGGAAAGGTGGTTTGGACGAGCGACAACAAGAATGATTCTTGTAGCAGATTGTGTAAACAAAAATGTTTTTAAAATCAAAGACTGTAACAAAATAAAGTGTTTCCTATACGTTGCAGCAATACACGCACTACAGTCAAAAAATAAATAAAAGAAAGGATTATTTCATCGCACTACTTGGCTCACATCTGTTAAAAAAAACAAAAAAAAAGAATTTAAAAAATAGCAAAAGCACAAGTTCCCCCAATGGTGTTATCATTAAAAACAAACGTATTTCCCCAGCTTCTCATTCAATCCGACCACCGCGCTCAAACTCCAAAACCACACAAACCACCCGTTAGCCAAGCACACCCCGCGTTTTTTTTTCTTTCCGAAAGCCAGATTCTCTCGCTGCATTGTTCGCACATTCCTCCCAGCGCAGCCGTGTTTATACAGATGCGATTCCATGTGCGCTCTGGGGTCCCGAAAGGAGCCCTGCTCTGAAGCCGAAAGAGATGTGCTGCGGATCAAAGGCTCTCGGTGCTGGAGCAGAGACACTTGTTTTGGTTTGGGGATGCGGGCTAACCTCTCCATCTGTTGGCCGCATGCACCCAGCCTCGGCCGGCGCTGAGGACAAGTGCGGGCCTCTCTCTCCTTTGCCATCCCACAAGCGCGTTTACTCAGCTGGCTTTGCCACGCCAGCTTTGTTTTCACACAGCAACATGTGTTAGCTTAATGCCTCTGTAACAAATTTCAAAGGGAGGACTGCAGCCGGGTCAACAACAGGTAATAGGGCGCTTTACTCATTCATTGGCTCAAAAGAGTGCAAAGTGTAAAAAACAAACAAAAGAAGCTAAGATAAAAAAAAAGCCACTGTATTCACACTGGTGAATACATCCACGGGCGGCAATGTCGTGGGTCTTGCTGGTGCTGTTTAATTCAGCTTGACAAAACAAACAGTCTACATAATACATAAAAGGGGGAAAATAGGAAGATGGGCTTTTAAAAGATGTTCTTCGCTACTGTGAGGCAATGGCCAAGAATGTGTCCAGTTAACGGATGAGATCCCCACGCAAAAAAAAAAAAGGAAAAGTTAAAGAAAAGGCATAGAGGGTGAGGTTTGAGGTTTCTTGGCCGACGTTCTCGACCCTCCCTTTGCTGAAGAATTTGGTTACACAGTCCCCGTGGTTGTTTTCCTGCTTGATTGGATTATGGCCACACACCTCAAGCTTGGCTTCCACCACCAATCAATGAGGAAATGAGGTGTCAACACGCGGGTGTTTATTCAACACTCATTTATTTATCTACCGGAAGCTGCCCAAGCAAGCTCCGCCACAGAGGACACCAGATGATCGGAGGGAGGAGAGTAGGGGAGGAGAGGGGGGTTCTGTAAGCATTTTAAATCATTGCCTATTTCTATTTGCATTACAAACAAAAGGGCTTTGTGGCGTCCAAGTGGCAATTATGTTAACAAACAATAATCTGCTCCGTTTTATCTAATTGTCTCTAATTGCATTACATGTAAATTCCTCTTCATGAAGGACAGTTTATATGGTAATTTCCCAATGCGCTGTGAAATTACATTGGCATTTATAACGACACATTGTACTAAAAATGAAAACAAAAGAATAAAAGTGTGTAACATTGCAAGTATATAATTCAAATTTCTGTCTTGTTCCTAATGTCTTTTACAACTGAGAAGACGGAGCTTTTCAAACTTCAGGCTGCGCGTCCATATGACCGAACTGAAAGAGCCGGTAATGGGAAGACACCGGGAAGTCTGTAATGCTTCCAGTCAGCATGAAGCGCCATCAAAATAAAATTCCGCACAGTAGCTGCTGCTTTAAAACAACTGGGGCAATTGAAAATTTCTCCTCCCAATTTATGCCAAATGCCACTTTATAAACATTCTAGCATGACTGCCAAGTGCCTGCACTGCTTTATGCCCTTTCTCTTAATTGAAAACGTTATAGGGGTGCATTACACTTGGGTTTACTTTTTTTTTTATAAGCTGTGCTATAAAGTCCTAGCAGGCCCGGAGAGGGGAAACTGCCCATTAACTTATAAGGTCCAGGCCTTGGCTCGCTTAATTGACAACCTCTAGGCTACTTTCATCACTTGTCGACTTCATAGCGGCAGTCAATGCTTCCTCCAGGATGCTGTTGCATCTTTGACACGGGGGTGTTTGTGACAAAGAGCAGTCTGCCGCCAATGCCAGGGCGAGGGCTCTAGGCTGTCCATAAAACAAGCACACACATTCCTCTCCTGGTTCCAGCCCTCTGAGAGAGCCACATTTAACCCTGTAGGTACCACTTTACCCAGAAACGCCGGCCAGAAACTCAATGAGAATCCCATGAGGGAGGGAGGGAATTAATATGCATGTGCTGTAGGCGAGGCATAACATTTTTTTTGTTGTTGTTGTATTTATTAAGAAGATTCTTTACAAAATACCCGGAAAGATATTTCATATTTACTACGAGTTAATTAGAAAATATTAAAATGCTACAAGAAAAAATGTGAGCTGCTAAGATAAAAGATGGATTACTAAAATGAGAACATATTTTGTTTCTTATCTGTTCAGGTTATCACCAGAAGCACAAACAGACAAAGACTCTCTCACTCACACTCACACAGAGACACACACACACACCAGACTGGCGTGACAATCACTTCACACTCTAATTTGGCAGGATCATCAGCTTTGTGCCTCTGGAAATTCATGCGCCTTGAATTAGAGCCACATGTCACGACGCAGTTGACCAGTACGGACACGTTACTGGAATATTAAACTCACTTACGTTCTTTGTAACACTCAAGCTGTCGGAAGTTTCTCATCGTGCCAGTTATGACGCCTGCGTGACAATTTACCAAAAAGGTGGAAGAGCACTGGAGGCCACTTTGACTGCCGACCATCTGTCACTGAGTCTCACGTCAAACGAGACCAACGTTTGCTTGTGTTTTTAAAAGAACTACAGCGATTTGGTTTTGCATTTCCGAAAGATTGGGGGACTTTGAAGATTTTTTTTTTTTTAAAGATCAAAATCAAAGCAGCGGAGGCTGAACCCGGTCTTTCAGCTTGAAGTACGAGTCAAGTTTTCAAAAACACTGGATACATTTGGGGATATCGTGACTGTAATTCAGGTCCTTTTGGGGACGGGGAGAGTATTAGTAACTACCCATTAACATCTTAGACATGCATAAGACCTCCGTGTGCCATTTTTTACAGCAATATTGTCAATATAACCACACTATCTGCTTGGACGAAAGCTCAAGTGATAACTACTTCTCCACTGCAATGACGACCTGGGCAAGAGGCACGGACAGGAGGCAAGTACATGCAATACGTTATATAGAAACAACGAGGACAATACCACAGTTTGAGAGGGAAATTAAAACATTATAGGATTTACAGTAACAATTTAAGTGCGGTGTTCCAGAGAGCAAGCAGATTCAAAAGCAGGGGCAGCGATCAGAAACGTAGGAATGAAAGTGTTGTGTTTTAACAACTTGAATCAGAAACCCGGCTTATAGTAAAGAAACACAACACAACAGCAACTGGAACTGTTCCATTGGAGTCCTGATTGATGAATCTCTAAGCTGGAAGACTAATATTCGGTTTATTTGCAATAAAATATCTTAAGCTATTGGCATCGTTTGCAAAATGCACAGTTTGGCTCATCAGGATTCACTCTTTATTGTAGCTTGATTTATCCTTACCTCCTATACTGCAGTATAATTTGGGGCACTTCTTATCCCATTTTCACAAACTTTATATTCTATTAAGGTTTTGCATCAGTGAACTCCAAAACTATAAAAAGAAGAAATAACAAATTACACCTCCCAAGGCTTCGTACAGGGCTTGACATAAGGGGACTTAGTTATTGACCAGTTATGTATTTCAATTGCATTTCAGTCTCATGTAAGAATGGTAATAGTATTTATACGTACAATTAAAGCAATATTTAATATAAATGCACACTCACTATATAAAACAAAGAGTATAGAACAATATTAAATTAACTAACACAATTGGCACCTCCCTTTCGTAAAGGACAGAATACAAGTGTTCTGCTTGATTTAAGATGTTTACTTTATCTTTGCTTTGGGAGTATGTTTGCATCTTAATTTTCCTTTATATTATGCTTATGCTATTACTTGTGTATCTGCCTATAATATGTGCTGAGGTGACATTCCCCCGAATGAACCCTGGGAAGTTTCTGATCTCACCTGCACACAGGAGCGCAGGACGCGGCAGTGTGTTGTCTCCCGATACAGGGGCTGTGCACTGTCACCCACTTTATTCGAAGTCCTTGAAGCTACCATAACTGCGATGACAAACGAGCATATACCGTTAGCAAACACTGTTACCGAATCGCTATAAGTTAGCCTGCTTGTCCCCCAGCCATAACAAACAAGTGACATTGGACCAAAAGCTGGAAAGCGTGACATGGCGGGAAACGTGTCGAGCACCGTTACATCTCGCCGGGTGTGTTTCTCTACGTGACATTTGGGAGGAAGGGAGATAGGAAAAGAAAACACGAAGTGACTTACTGAGGGGCAAGTCGCCTCACGGCTCTGGTGATGTGCGCCGCCATGTTTATCCTTCGATGACGCGCTGACAGAGGAGGCAAGCGATTGGCTGCAGAACGAGTTCCCCTCGCGCTGCCCGAGCTACGTGATTGGCCAAGAGCGCGAAGAGGGGGCGGGCCGTAGAGGACTCTGAGCACATGGGACGGTAAACACTGTAGTAGTAAGAGTCGTAGTAAGTAGCACTTTGGGTAGTGCCTTTCAGGGGAGAGGAGGATACTTTGAGAGGGGATTTAGCCAAACAGTGAGTTATGTTAAAATGTAATTTATTCCACGAGATAATTCAATATAAATGATATACTTTTAAATTTAAAGTGACAATAGGTAAACAGTGACATGATTCTTTGTCTTACACAAGGTCTCTGTCTACAACCAGTCTGGTGTCCTCATGCTCTGGGGCGACAGGCTGCAATGGAGAGAAAAGGGGGGGGGGGGGGGGGGGTGAAGGGAAAGAGAGAAGAGTGCACAAGGCACAGCGCCACTCCAGGAGTTCTCATCGCAGCAGTGGTGAATTACCAACACTAACATCAGCCAGGTCCAAGTGTGCCACACAAATGACACGTAATATTTGCCATGATTAAGTCAGCAGGGGATTTGGTCCAAATGTCAGCCATTGTGCCGTGGGTGCGTTCAAATGATGCAAGCGGGCTGCTGAACTTACTTTACCTCGTCGTGGGTGGAGGCCCGAGGGGCTTCGGTAGTAGACCCTAAGTCCACGGTGATTGTTTCTTGGTCGTGCTTCAGTTGGAGATATCCTGCCTTGACATCGCAAAAGTTAGTTTTTTTGTAATTAAATGCAACTGTAGTGTTCTGACCAGTGGCTCAATTTCTGCAAAGCATTGGATCCCAACCTGGGGGTCAGCTTGGTTCAATGGTTCAATCAATTAGTTTAATTTTCAACAAAATTGGGCTCATTGATATCTTATTTTGGACATTTATCTTTTTTAAATGATTATTACTAGTTAGGTGGCCTTAATAAATTATATAAATTAAGCAATTTGAGAGATATACATTGGTATGTGGTTGCACTCATAGACATACCTATAACAAGGGGTTGCATGTAGACACTGCTTATAATGTGACTATTTGCCATAGTCACTCTCTAATTTCTAATGACGGATAGATCCGTTCTTAATAGATGATCCTCTCTTCCACGCATGGGAATCATTTTCCAACACAAATGGCAGAAAAATGAGTGTTTCTAAAAGCATGTGAAATGACCTATTTAATATTTAATAGCCCATTGTTTTTGTATACAGTCAATCAGGACTATATCTCAGTATACATCCATGATATGAAACGTGGGTTGTTTCACACAGATTGTATCCCTCAGCCAAGATGGCTTGTGTGTGCAACCGTTTCTGCAACGGAGTTGGAAAATTCCATCCGCGGGTTACTTGGAAACTACTGCTTTCCCTCCCCCCTTCCGTTCATCGAACACAATTGTTGTCTGCTAATCCAGTTTTGATAGCATTTGGCACACTTTCTTTGGATCACAGCGAGATGCTCAACTTCCATTCTGGTCTCCCCTAGGAACCTCTGAGCCCAAGAAAGCAGCCGACACCAGGTCGCGCCAGAGCAGGGGGGTTCTCTGTATCCCCGTAAAGCACAGAAAATTGTTTTTTTGATTCATGTCACCCCTTTGCCACATGCAGACACACACACACACACACACACACACACACACACACACACACACACACACACACACGCACACACAGACACACACATACCAGATCATCACCAGTCTGGTTAATTCCAGATATATGCTGAATATGTGTTTATTCTTGTCAATCTGTTATGTTGTTAAATGTTGCATTCACCTAATGACCCCCCTGTAAGGCAATAGAATATAAAATATTATGTCAAAGGCAAAAGCCTCTCGCCGTTGTCCCCCCTCTGTACGCCCTGATCCAAATGGACAATGCATCACTAGGCCTTGATGCCTCAGAAGTCCGGGTTCATTAAAATCTTGAATGAGTGCCAAAGCTGTAGTCATAGATAAAAGGAATATGAAAGGATAACGAAATTTATGGATGGCAAGTCACCACCTCACCCTGGCATTTATAATAAACAAATGGTTTCTGTTTCCAATTTAAATTTCTCATTATACTGTGACTTTTGGAAAATGTGTTTTGATTTACCAACATTTTATCTGAAAAACTGTATAATTGATTAGATTTACATGGCTCTGATTTTAATGCTGATCGCCCGCCTTCCCCCGACAGACAGCCCCCCACTCCCCAGCGCCAACACTCAACAAAAAAAGAATGATCTGAACTGCTCCTGAGGCACATTATCGTCATATAAAACAAACCTACATATCAAACAGGTTTGTTTTCTGATAAAATAATTGGCTTTAACCAGCATAGAAACCAATCCAATTCCCTTTGAATGAAACTTCTGTGAGGGCACCAAAAAAAATGGTAAGATAGACTTCACAGCCCGAGTGAGATGGACATCAATGCCGTCTGCCAGCAATAGCTATATTAACCCATGGCTAAATCCCATCACACAAATGTCAGTGTATCTGTTATGAAACCATGACATTTAGATCCAAGGTCTCCATTGTGGTTTTAGAGGGAGCTGATGTTTGTCCATTCTTTGCATCTATCAAACCTGTACACAGCCTCACAGCCAACTGTACTCTTACCACAGAAAGGTTAGAGATCACAAGGGTTTATGTGTCTAATTTTATTGCATAACACAGTGTGGTTTATGTCTTTTTTTTACGGTAGTTGAATATTATTACACAAAATTACACAAACAATGGTTTTGGCTCATTTGTGTTGTTGTTGCAATAAAAACAATTGAGATCCTTGTAATGTTTTCTATTGACTGACAGTTACATGATATATTATAAAAGAATAAAATAAGTATTTTATTTAGTAAAAAAAAAAAAAAAGCCCAATTTTCACCATCTTTTACAGAATATATTTTCCGCGCCAATTTTTTTTCTCCATTTAAACATTTAAAAAAAACGGCAATAGTAAGTTGATATTGTAGCACTCATTCCTGCATCAGGCTCAGCAGCTGTAATGTTTCTCAAACCATTTCACCGACTCCTCCTATCCAATCTCTCCAAACATCGCCACCATGGGCGCAACACACCGGTGGCAAGAAACCAACCTGACACACCGCGACGCCCGCCCCGTCATGTGCAATGAGGAGCACAGTCCACATTCAAGAAGTGGACAGTGTGTCACGAAGCTCTCATGTTACGAGTCCAACACCTATAACCCACTTGGCTGAGAATCACGAGATGTTTAATTATTGCCTCCTTACATTAGCTTGGATCCCCCACCCCTCCCTCAGGCATCGGTTTTGGGGGTCAGGCTGTGGGGTGGTGGGGATGACGGGGTAATGGGGGGGCGAGACTGGTGGAGAGATGGCGACGAGGACTAAAGCCCCTTCATTACCACCACATCTCTCTCTCCATCTCCCCATCTCCTTACCAACGGCAGTCCAGATCTGGAATTACAAATGATATCATGACAATTTTTCACGCTCTTCAAACCAGTGATGTTTTACCGACTCATTTGCTATGATACCTTGTTACGGATCCAGCTGTGAATCAGGGACGTGTCATGGGGCTAGAAGCCCACCTCCCGCTGAGCCTGGCCAATGACCTGGAAGGCAATAGGGGATGCCAGTGCCTGCAGCATGTGCTGCACTGACAAAGCAGCAGGGCACCGTCAAAAACCCTCTCATACAAACTTTGCAGATCACTCCGTTTTTAACAGATGAGTAGGCACTGGTGCAGATTTTTTTCTCTCTCTCCCTCTCTCTCTCTCTCTCCTTCTCTCTCTCTCTCTGCCCTACACACATAAGGTTTATGGATTTCCCTCCACGAGTCTGTGGCTCCAGTCGTCTCATATGAGAAAACCTTGCCCGCAAGGGGAATAGTGTAGCGGTGGATCTGGGATAGAGGGACGCAGATAGCAAGTGGCAGGGTCACTGCGCAGGTTAAGCAACAATTCAGTTGAGTGCCTGTAAAGGAAGTGGAGTTTGGTTGGAAAAGGCTGGCGCACCAGCTAAAGAGGCCACACTATCCAGATTAAACTTTGGCCTTTGAACATACATTACAACACGGCCTGCGCACACTCAATAGTGTACGTTTATGGATTTTAACGTGAGCAAATCTGTTGGTCTGTCCCTTCGCGAGCGCCACTTGGGAACACTTCGACGGGGATGTTTCTCCAAAAGCGCATCAATCCCCAACAATATCTCGTAATCCAATGAGACAAAGCAGCAACTTAATCCATTCATTAATTTTTGCATTCTTCAACAGGAATTCAATGAGGTTAAGGTTGTTTGGGTTTCCAGATGAGAGCCCTCACGCAATCCCAGGCCCCGATGACTTCTGCATTACTGGAATGATGCGGCCCAGGACTGATGGAGCTGAGAGTGTCAGGAGGCATTAGCCTTCACAACCCAAAACTGGTGGACAAAACCAGACTGCGGCCCCTGACCCAATCCACCGCCAAGTTACTGACCCAGCAATTATGAGAAAAACAGAGAGAGGGAGAGGGAAGGAGAGCGAGGTTGCAAAAAGCAGGAAAACATATTAGACCAAAGTGAGGAAAATAAGACCAATGCACATCCACGGTGAAATAAAAAGGCAAGATGGACAAACACAAGAGCCTCCGACTTCTCTGCACGTTACCCAAACGGCAGGAAACGGTTTTAAGGGCTTTCTTTTCCGTTCGGTTCACCCTGATTCCCCCCTCTCTCACTTCATTTAACTGAATTAATGAGCAGGTCCAGCCGGAGCTCGGAATATTAACTTCTTGCGCGCCCGTCATTTTGTTGAGAGGAATGAGCTTTTTCACACTCCAGAGGTTCCGGGGATGATTCTGCAATCGATAAGCATGTTTACTCAAAGTCTCGAAAGACTTCAAGGGCTAAAATATGATCTGTGAGAAAGCCTGGGGTTGCAACAACTACACTGCTCTCAGGAGCCGTGCCTTGCATAGCGTGGGCAGCGGCTCGCCGGATGCGAGCTTTATGAATGGCCGTTTCCGAGCACAATGCTCCTCCAAGCGCGCTGGCACACGTGGGCTGGTGGCCTCGCAACACGACACCGGCGGACTGAGAAACACCTACATCAGAGAGGACCTAAAGCTGTGTACACACGGTTCACCTCAGGACAGGGCCCGCTCACAGAAACAATGTCAATGCCGGACTCCCCCTGTGCTCTCCGCTGAACGCTACCTCTGTGATGGTACAGCGGGGCGGTGCTGCTGCGGGCTGCAACCTACAGGACGCGGCGGGGAAAGCAGTGTGTCAAGCGCGGCGCTCTCCGCTTGACAGCGGAACCCAGTGGCAAGGATGCGCCTGCTTATTTCCATATGTTGCACATCCCATCGGATTTATGAAATGATATGAGTTCATTCATTATTCATATTTGGGAGAGTGGAGTTATTACCATTTCCCGCCCATCAGTGACACCATAAACATTTATGAAATCACAGTTCGCCCAAGGCGTTTGCCCGCCGCTGTGAAAAGTGGTCACAATTGACTAGTTAGCACGGGCGCTGGAGACAAGCCCTAAATGCCATACAAGTGACCCGTGAAGTTTTAATACAGGCAAAGTGGCGACAATAAGACAAGTGACGAGGAGGACGAGTGACTGAATATCACCGAGGCCGAGTCCACGTTGTTACCGCGCCCCGGGCGGCACGGGAGACCTCCAGCCTCGGTCTTAACGCAGTCCAGGTCCAGCAGTGTACTGTATTTACACCAGGGCCCGACTCGCACATCAGCAGGTTCCACTTGTAGACGTCCCACTCTGATTAGAAAGCCACATTCTTTTTT
Organism: Clinocottus analis; assembly: GCF_023055335.1. NCBI lineage: Eukaryota > Metazoa > Chordata > Actinopteri > Perciformes > Cottidae > Clinocottus > Clinocottus analis. The sequence continues at coordinate 5,118,757 of NW_027175843.1, forward strand.
TTACATGAATACAAATTTCACACCGCAGCAGACTTAGTTGTAAGCTAATTTGTCACAGGCTTATCGAGGCCTATTCATCACTGATCTAGTAATTACCAGAATGAGCTACAGGATAACCCCCCTCCGTCCCCCCTCTCTTCTCCCCGAAGCGATGGTCAGCCTGTAAAACCAGGATGTGTTGGCACCTTTATGATATAAATACGCACACACCCTGGGCATAAGAAAGCTGTCAACAGAACATTTGTTTTCCATTTTTCACCACCCAAAGCACTTCAAGCTGGGGGGGAGGAAAAGAAGAAAAGGGGTGTGGGGTGTAGGGTGGGTGGGGGGGGAGGAGACAAGGTGTTAAAAATGTACCGCAACACTAACTATTTTGCCCCTTGGTGGATGTGGGCGCTCGAACAGATGGGGCTCCAATTGGTTCGCTTTTTTATTCAGTGCAACAGGGTCGTCCGAAATTTCCATTCAGTAAGCTCTCACCTCCACACATGCTCGGTTGCGGTTGGCACATGCAGATTGAAGGCATAAACGCACACGCAGTACATTCACACATGCTTGATTATGTGTTCTGACACAGACACACACACACACACACACACACAGCAGCTGCTCTCGCCGCTCTCTCTTAATGCCCATTCATCACGTAACTTTTTGCTGATTGAAAAAAACAAGTGCATGTCAAGTGAACTGAAAGACAAGGGATGTCAGAGGTGCGTGAGCTGACCCACGCATGCTAGTAAGCTGTGATGAATCCCCCCCCTCCCTCTCCTCCCCTCCCCGCACCCCAAAATCCACCCTACCGTAAATAGATCAAAGCACATCTGTTTCTGTGTCCAGCAGCCACACATCTATAATTGCGAACTGGCCTTAATGGCTCAGAGCGACCCGTCAGATGCTAAGCAGTTTGGACACAGGAGATGCTGAAGCATATGAGCGGAGCGCAAACCATCAGTAATCGCCGGACACGGAATTCTCTGGAGCCACGGCGGCGGCTGTCTCGGTCTCTAGCGGACTGAAATAGATATCACAACTTCAGCCCAGGGACGGAGGCCCCCGAGGGGGCCGGAGGTGACCACACAGCTGCGAATGAGGAGCAGGGGTAGACCAGTGGTCAGAGGCAGGAGGACACCACTGGGATCACAGATGGGTGGGGAGAGGAAGTGGGTTCGATGTGGAGAGGAACAGCATGGCTGGTTGGCGTTGGTGTTTTCTAAGGGGTTTAGAAAGTGATGCACCCTAAAAGGTGCTATTTTGGGGCCAAAAAAAAAGAGAAGACGGAGGCGTCGACGGTGTCCAAATGGGGTCTTGGGAGAGTCCGAGTCTCGGCTGAACATGGTAAGGCCCTGAGTGACGAGAGAAGCCTCAAGTTGGCCAGTTGTCACAGTGTGACACTGATTCGGCCTAATGAGCGTAGCGCTGTCACCACACATCTGCCTCTCATTCACTTGTAGGATCTGGCACACTCAAGACCTGCTGGAGTCACCGCTAGATGCTGGAACCGGAGACTCTGCCGCCTCACTGCAATCGGCCCCGGCTGCCAGGATTTACAAGGAGGAGAGCGTGAATAAGTTTGGACTCGTACCACGGAATCAAACGTAAAAACAAACGCGCACAGTTTGAGTCCGTCCACTTAAAAATGACGCGGCATGACAAGAATTATTGAGTTGCCGAGCAGTAAAAAAGTTTGATTGACTAAAGAACGTTGATTTTTATGGAATTATAAAATGGCAGTAAATAACAACTCCTTCTCTGCTGTCACTAATGTATTCAAGAATGTGTCGAGGTTGAATTTGTTCATTTACCCGTATTTGTTTGCTTGCAATTGCAAACAATCATGCTACTTATTGTGGGAAAAACGTTTTTTTTTCTCCAAATATGTCATCTTCTTTACAACCCACAGAAACCTAATGTCTTAATGAGTATGACTTTCTCCCATGACGGGTAGATTCGGTCTCAAACGACACCCCATAGGTATCTATCTCCATGCCGTTGTTTATGATAACAAACGCCCCATTGTCTTCGACTCGCTCAATATGATCCAGCAGATGAAGCTGTTACAGTAATGGAACTGGAGCGCACGCGGGGGGATACTGTTGATCGGAAGAGACAACAAGACAACGAGGACGAGCGTATGTCCCGCATGTGACGATGATTAGGTCGTGGTGTCTCTGATCTGCCGAGGACAGCAGTCCTCCCCATCTGTCCTGACTCGGAAGGCGTCTGCGTAGACGGAGCAGCCACTCAGAAATTCCTCATGGGCATCCTCCTGGAAAATAGCACAAAGGTTTACCAAACATCATTGTGGCGGTGGCACCAATTATTGTTAATATACATCAAATAGCCTCGGCCCGAGTCCGAGGGGCGGACTGATCACTCCAATGACGGCAACTGTCAGTCTGCACCCGAATGGGGAGAGCTGTTGAAATAATTAGTCCATGCCCTGTGAATAAAACCATAATACAACGGCCGAGATGACATCCAAAATATGCACACCGCCTCAGATGACCTGAAAAACCTGCCGCGGCACGGGCCGCCGAACAAGGCCTTCATCTTCGGGCCGGTGGCCGCAGATGAACAGGGGGGCTTTGTTTTAATGTCCATGTCGGGGCAGTGAGGAGGAACAGCGAGAGGAAAAGGCAGCAGTTGCTGGCACGGCGTTGGTTCGACCTTTTACGCACACGAGCTTTTGATGCACGAACACATTTGCTGCAGTTTAAAGTTTGTATTTCAGATTTCATTCCGATGAAAAAACGTATAGTTTTTGAGAGATTTACACATTTCCCTAAACACCAAATAATATCAGAGGCCGCCAAAAAGCACAACTGAAAAACCCAAGGTCGTATTAAACAACGACAAAAGAGAAATTTAAGAGAATAGAAAAAAAATAAGAAGAGAAAAGAGAAGAGAATATCAGAGGGCAAAGGTCAGAGCTCAGAGCTGGACGGGCCGTTTTGCTGCAGATCCTGAAGATGGTGCTGCTCAGCTGCGTTTCTCAAATAATTTTAGCAGAAGTATAAAACCTCATTGCATTGAAAGACAGCTATGTGAGACTTCATCTCGGCCGGTTTCAGATGCCGTATCCGCAAGTGTATCCGTGCTTTTGACCAAGTCACTAAATCCCTTCCAGCCCCAGGGGTGCCGCACTGTAGCTGACCTCTGACCTGTCATTCACCTCTGGAGGGGAGTGGGCTAATTGTCCTGATGATTATTGATGTATCACTTTTTTGTTTGCTCGATCGACTCAACCCGCTCAAGATGAAGTCAATCAAACTACCAAAAGTCATGTGACTGTGTTGGCAATATGTGTTGTTGTTGTTGCCAGTATAATTACCACCATAGGGACTGGTTTGTGTTCAGTATTCAGTGTTCATCAGCTCAAAATACATCGTCGCATTAGCATGTGTTAGTCTTGTAAATCAGCTGTGCGTGTGGGATTCTAATTATTTTTGTTTCGCAATACCCACATTTATGTTTCACACTCGACATTCCCAGCCACTGCAGCTCTCCAGAAGTTAATAAGGTAATCAAAAGGGAATTACGAGTAAATTACTGGTAATTCCTTAGGAAGCCAGAGCAAAGGGATTTGTATGGCCACTAGTACTCACACATTAAGGGACGGGCTTTAAGGATTAACGTTTTGCGTTTCTTTCAGTCCTCTTTATGGTTTTTATGTACTTTAAAACTTCTGCTGTAAAACATACCAAAATTACAACGCCATGTTTTGGTTTCTGTCAATTCTGTTTAGAATTGGGCCTAAATACCTCAATGTGTGTTTCAACCGGGCCACGTCTGTTTTATTTTGTCTGAAAAGCTTTTTTTTAAATTCTAGGTGAAAAAAACGACGCCTCTGGCACTGACGATCGGACCGCTAAAAGTTTGAACTTGACCCCTTTTCGGGTTATAACAATCAAGAATCCTTCGGCGTGTGGCGGCCAATCAGAGCTCGCCGTCTGCGGGTCGCGCCTGTTGACTCGAGTGTGTCAGTGCGACGGGTTTATGTCGCGCGGAGCTTCTCCCTAAACGCGTTTGGAGATGGCGCCCTGTTCGTGAGTGTGAAGTCACGAGCGGTTTAAACGGACACCAGGCCCGGTGAGCCGGCGTGTGTTTTTTAGCGCAACCAGCCACACTGGTGTCAACACTGTGACACGTCAGATTAAGAGAGGCTCGCCATAAATGAAAGGGACTGTGGCTTTTTTAAAAACGCTGTCCGTGCACACCTGTGACAGCATGAAACAACCGCTCCTTCACACGCACACGCCCCCCAGGTCTGCACAAATACGCTCGTATCTTCGCCGTACGTCATTTTTTGTTTTGTTTCAAGGCGGGGCATGCCGAGCGAAGCGTCGTCAATATTTGTCTCTGTGAAGCGAAGGCGAAAGCCACACAAGAGCTCATCAGTGGCGAAAAGGTGACAAGCGTGAAGCAAAGTGTGAACGGCGAGAGTCTTCACGCGAAGCGTTGTGGAGCAGAGGGACAGGGGCCCGAGCTGGGCAGGCGGTGGCTGGTGCGAGGGGGGGTGAGGGGGAGGGGTTGGTGGTGATGATGAGAACAGACACGAGCCACATGAGGCCCCCTGACAACGCAGGAGTCCCCCTGCGGTATGTCCAGCAGTCTACTTATGCACACACACACACACACACAGACGCACACAGACGCATAAACGCACACAAGCACGCAACTCTAACACCGCGAACCCTGACTTTGTAAGATGGAAATATGAAATAGCGAAAGTGAAACAAAATAGGTGTTTAGAAGCTGAAACATTTCCGCTGGAATGAATTCCGTCCGTGGATGAAGAAACGCCGCCGGACGGTTCGATGTTCCTCATTCGTAGTGATGGCACCCCCTCTAGTGGCTTCATGTGTTCACAGCAGTTCACTTGATTTTTTGCATTGCAACTGAACACACACAAGTAATGCATGCCTGTGTGTAACATGAATGTTATATTATAAATATTACAATTGAATAAATGGTGGTTGTCCACCACTACGTTGCTTTTGCTGGACAGCCGCCCGGTGGAGTCGGGGTAGTAAAGCGGACTTCAACTCCGACCGTGCGGGGGTTGAAAGTTTCACACCCGATTCATTTTGGCAGCGAAAAAACACATCCCCAAATTTGGTTGGGCATCGTTTGTGGAACCACGCTGGCTGTTCCGCACGCGTCGAGGACACCACAAGTCATTCCCAGTTTGCCTCACCAACAAACCGCTGGTCTCCCCCTCCCACCCACCACCACGAGGGGTGCCTTTAAAACGATATGCCTTCTGGGGTGTTCTTTTATGGGGCTGCAGTTGCAACCATTGTCTATTGTATCATTCTCTTCAAATCACTTTGTCCCTCCCCCCTCCGCTTTTTTTGCCCACCCCTGACTTAACAACCAGAAAAAGGTCACATTTCGGAGAAGTGACTTCCATGCATGTTCCATGCTGGGTCGTCACTTTCAATTTCCTAAGACCTTTCACGTCACACACCCATCAACCAGGAGAACACACCGCGTGCACCCAGAGCCGGTGAGATGTATGAATTAGAATACGCCACACAGTCTAAGCAGTCCTTTGGAGTAGATTACGTAGAAGTATTTAGGAGTATGGAGCTGCTCAGAAAAAGAAAAGCGTTGTACGATCACATGCTTTCTGGTTCACTTTAAAACCATCAACAGTAACTTTTTCACCATACCTACTACTCATTTTATGAATAATGTTTGTCATGTTCATTAAATGTGTTGTAACTCCGTTACGTTGTTCATTCTGTACACATGACATTGCTTCTGTCCATCCTGATACAGGGATCCTCCTCTGTTGCTCCTCAGAAGGTTTCTTTCCTTTTTCTCTCTGTTAAAGTTGTTTTTGGGGGGAGTTGTTCCTGATCCAATGAGAGGTCCCGGGGCCGAGGATGGATGTGTACAGATATTAAAGCCCTCTGAGGCACATTGACTTGAATTGAGCAGGAGCAGGGGTTTGCACAGGATTCACTTTGAGATGACATGCGGGGTCAAAGTCATCAATGCGGCTCCCCATAAAACCTCTGGATGGATTTGCGTTGCTTATTTTGTGCCGTAAAATCTCAAAGGGCATGAGCAGAAGTGATCATCTCCTTCTTTCCACGTGCCCCCCGCTGTATTTAACACTGAGACCCCCCCTAACCCACACCCCCACCAGGACACCTAGCGAGCGCTCTACAAACGACGTGTCTTTTCACATCTCTTTTTTTCTCCAGCGCGCAAGATGTTTAACTTAGCGCACAGAATTAATGGAGCGTGAAATGCAGGCCTGAAGTGCAGCAGGCTCCTAACCTGCAGGTGACACGAAGCTCTTATTGTGACCTCACTGAGCTAAGTATTATAACCGCATTTGACTGGTGACAATTAGTGACCTTTTGGCTTTCCAGCAGCCATCCATTTCAATTACCCCAACCTGGAGAGCTCTGGTGGGCGAGCGACATGAGATACTGTAGCCGGTGTACTACTACTACTACTACTGTACTGCTATTGTTAGCTCGGCCACTGTTCTGCACCATTAGTCTTACAATGCACTGATGCCTTTTGGCATGCCGTTAGAGCGCGTGTTGGATCACATTTGTGTTTCGATTGAGGCATTAAGTGATAATAATGGTTATTATTTTTGGCTCTTATGTTCTTTGAAAGGTCGTAGCAATGTGAACTCTTTCAAGAAAATTATCTTTTTTTCGGTTCACCTTCATTAGACAGATAACAGGATAGAGGTATGACATGCAGCAGACGTCCGGAGGGCAGAATCAAAACCCCCGGACGCTGCGTTCATACGGCATGCACTGTAACCATACCAAGGTGCTCCACAAAGGATCTTTTTTTTATGAAATGCCAGCTTTCTGTGTCCGTTAATGCTATCTCTGAGACAAATGAAGAAGAAGTTATGAATGAGAATGTGCAAACAGAGTTTTGTTTGCTGAAGTGAAGCTGCTGCAGCTTACTTTGCCACATTTTTAGAACCACCATAACTATTCTCAGAATACATTTTTTCAGTTTGGATTCTTCACGGTTAAAAGAGAAATACAAAATGTGGTTGAGGGGTATGCGTAGTAGAAATTCTTCAAACTGTCGATGATTCATTCACAGATCACACGTTCTTTCTCTCACAAGCGCCAGCAACACTTCCTCTTCCTTCTCCATCTCCCACCTCATCAGCTCCACCTCAGGCCTGCACGCCTCACCTACATAAAGTTTAAAGTTTAAACCTCAGAGGCAGGAAGGTTTTATAAAACCTCACACTTAATCATCTCATCTAACCTTTCTGAAAAGCACGCTGCAGCGGCTGCACGCGGCACTGCAAACACTCTTTCATCGAACTCTCGCAAAGATTAAAGACACCAAACTGAAGTGGATAGTTCACGCATGCAGAGAAGCGACATTGACGCAACCAGTACTTGCCAACTTTATCTCTCTTTCTAACACACTCCGTAGCAGTCTTGTATGAACCACATTGTGGGTCTGTGAGGTCTGTGCTCTTGGACCCATAGTGGGGACTCACCTTCTATTCAAGACAAACAGCGTGTTCCCAATATTATATATTTACAGGCGATACTTGGTATCCTTTAGACTTATGGTTAGTGTTGTACAATTGTGGTGCAAGATTTGGAGCGTATTAATTGCTCCGTGCTACGCGTTTGCCTCGACCCTGTCGGTCACCGACCGCATGAACGCAGTGCAGAGCGGCGGCCCTGAGCGAGCCAGAGGAGCAGTTATGAAGTTAATCATGTAAAAATGGCGGTATTGATTGTTGTTCATGTTACGGTGTATTTCCGTATCAGTACAATTGACAGTGACCAAAATTTTTATTTTTTTTACAAGGAATACATGCATCAATTACGATTTGTGCCGGCATATATATATATATATATATATATATATATATATATATATATATATATATATATATATATATATAGATAGATAGATAGATAGATAGATAGATAGATAGATAGATATAGATATAGATATATACGGTGTCTCTTACTGCTGTTATTTAAGAGCTTTAAAATCTAACAAGCTCTCCAAATTATATCTATAATATTCGTATTTATTAAACTTTCATGTCAATAAATACACATCAAATTTAATTGAGACAGAGAGAGAGAAAAAGAAAGACAGAGAGGGAGAGAGTGACAACAATAAAATAGCACAAAGACAACAACACATAACACTGTTTCTTGACACTATCTTCGATTAGTGATTATGAAATTGAGGAGACTACGTCTCACAATTGTTTCAAAGTCGTCAATAATAAGTCATAAACTGGTCTGCTATGCACAGTGCATATGCATAGAACTCTACAAACTACTGGGGTTTGAGCATCACCGAGTTTGACAGACACATGGTGTCAGAAAGGAGAGGTGGGATTTGAACCCTGCATCCAACCTTTTCAGAGGCACTTCAAGTCAACACCGCTCCATTTACCGCCACAACCACCAAACTCAAGGGTGTAAACAGTCAATCAGCTGGGGAACCGTGCCTCTTGCTGTAAGTACCGTACCAACTTTACTGTGTTCCCCTTTCTGTTCTTGCTCCTTTGCTGATGCACTCTTGTTTTCTGCCATTGGATTCATGATCACACTTTTCTCCAAATGACAGGTGCGATGGCGTTTGAAAACATCACCCCGAACTCCGCCGAAAACCCTCCGAACCAGAGCAGCTGCGACGTGTTTGTCTACCAGAGGTCTGCCGCGGTGCTCTTTCCAATTTTCTACTCTGTGGTTTTCATTATCAGCGCCTGCGGCAACAGCTTGGTCCTCTACGTGATCTGCCAGAGGAAGCAGAAGTTCAACTCCACCTCCGTCTACCTGGTCAACCTTGCGCTGTCTGACGCCCTGTTCACACTGGCGCTGCCCGGACGAATTATCTACTACGTCCGCCACTTTGACTGGCCCTTTGGTGACCTTCTCTGCAGACTGACAACGCTCCTCTTCTTTGCAAATACATATGCAGGTAATAATGGTTGCTTCTGTTGCTCGTATGGCACCTATAAGTGTGTTGGTAGACACAATCTCTGCATCACCTTCAGAATTTATTATTTTCTTGTTGAACTTTATCTTGGAGGAAAGAAACAAACAGAATGCGCTCATGAGAGTTCATTCAGAATTTGCATCCAACCTTCATACACTCCCAAGTATATGAAGTGTAAAAGGTGTGTTGGCCTTTTTACTTGTTAGCACAGGACCAGAACGTCTTCTACAAAGTCAAAGCGCTGCTCATTGGGTCCAAACTCATGTTCTATCCCTTTGGTTATTATCTGTGGCATTATGTATTGGTTTTTCATGCGTTGAGCAGAAACTGCATTGCATATCCATCATTCTTCCACCAGGTATTGGCTTCATGACCTGCATCAGTCTGGACCGCTACCTGGCCATGGTGCATCCTCACCGGATGCAGTTTTTGAGGAGCGTGAGGGTGGTTCGCAGGGTCTCCGCCGTGGTCTGGGCCCTGGTATTCCTGCAGGTGGCCCCCTTGCTGTTCCGCAGCATGCTGCGCGAGAACCAGGGGAGGCGGACCTGCATGGAGTACTTCAGCTTCGAGGGCTCCAGCTTCACGCCATATGTCCTGCTCCTGGCCTGCGCCGTCTCCTTCTGCTGCCCACTCGCCGTCATCGCCGGCTGCTACGCCAAGATCAACCAGAAGCTGCGGGCCGCGGCCGAGCAGAACTCCGTGACCGGTCGATCGAGGAGGAACCACAGGGTCAACACCATCATCCTCCTCATCCTCCTCACTTTCATCGCGTGCTTCAGCCCGTATCACCTCAACGTCATGCAGTTCATGTCCAGAAAGATACACCACCAGGCAACGTGCAAGGAACTGAGGGCCTTCAAGGTGTCCCTGCAGGTAGGCCCTGTGCTTGTTGGTTTGATTGCCGAGCGATCCCCCGCCACTTTCCCGCCTTATAACCCGTCCTCTCCCCGCAGATCACAGTTTCGCTCATGAATTTCAACTGCTGCTTGGACCCAGTCATCTACTTCTTTGCCATTAAGACCTACAAGAAGCGGGTGCTGAGCCTGTTCAAGGACTATCTGTATACTTCCACCGCCTCCTCCAAAATGACAGCTGAGAACAGCAGCAGCAACACCTGAGAGAAACCACAGCTCAGCTTTACAGGAGGCACACGACCCGTGCCACAAAGGAAACCTAGTTTAAGGTCTATTTTAGTCCCTCTCTGTGCAAATGACAAGCAGTATATCAAGGCATGCTCTGATGCAAGGGATATGCATTGAAATGAAACATCAAATTTGGAGAAAAAAAACAACCCGAAAAAACCTTGTTAAAGTGTGAATCACAATGATTTTTGTTTCTCCCATAACTATTAGATTTCTCTTATTCCACGATATCTTATTGCTTTTCTTGTTAACATGTGTGTGTAAATACAGTTTGGTCATACCGTAATGTACAAAATAATTTGGCTTGAATCAGTGTTTGGGGGAGGAAATGTCCTGACTGTCCTATATAAGCTTTTCATTCTGTAAAAAAAAACCATTTGTGGTCATTAACGCAGTACAACAGCAACTTTCACTTCCTCTTTCGAGAGAAAAACATATGTGAACCAAAAAAAAAATACTACTTCTAAAGCAGGTTAGAGGGTAATTAGTTTATTTTTGAAAGAAATTTTGGTATGCCAAAATGAGACTCTCTTTCATGCCCACTTCTGAGTTCTGTGTGGGAGTGCTTGTACGAGAGAACTGTCACCACTTCCTCACCCACCTTTCCTGCTCCCCCTCATGGGCCTCATTCCAGCTGGGTTCTGCATCTTGTGGCATGTGTCTGTGTGTGTGTGTGTGTGTGTGTGTGTGTGTGTGTGTGTGTGTGTGCGTGAGTGTGTGTCTCTTACAAATTTCAAGCAGGTGCACACTCTCTGTTCATGTGGCAGAGTGCCATATTTAAATTTAACCTTTTTACATTTCCTGCATTTTTGGAAATGGTGCCCAGTGATTTAGCATTGAAAGTAATTTGCACACATCATTTATATTATTATTTATATAATAAAGTCAGTTGTGGTGCCAGTGCAAACACCGGCACCCGGGGGGCTGATACCAGCGGACAACCCAGTCTCTCTGCACCAATTTTCCGTTGCTGCTGTTGCACAGGTGAGCCCAAGCGCACCAGTAGCCCACTAAGACTCCCTGGCGCTGGGGTTTGTGCTGGCTGAATTTGAGTGCATGACCGCACTTTCTTCTAGCCTCTGATTTTCCATTTTTAATTATCCACGCACACTGCAACTGGGACACCATTTGGAATATTTAAAAATCTAAACGGCTGTCGCAACCTCGTTTCAGCTAACTAGCGTTAGCTAAATCGGCTGTCTCCTGCTGATTTGTACGAAAGTAAGAAGAAGGAAAAAACCATTGGACAAAAATACAGGGTGTTAACTTCATCAGGGACCGAGCTTGGCACGCCATCCACGTTGATTCATCACACGACAAAAAGAAAACAGTTATTTCGCCGTTACGTTTGTTTTTAATCTAGAACCTATCATCGTGCATTAGCCGTCTCGTAAATCTGCCTCTGACACTTATCAAACGTTTACTGCACAGACAAAGGAGACGGCGTCACTTCTGTACTTCATCACGAGATACAAAAGCTGTCACTTTGGATCTTTGTTCCCCTGTAACTAGAGATTGAAAGTGACCATATTTGGACAGCAGAGAAAGTGGCGTCATGTACACGGCTCTGGTAGCCACCTGGAATATTTTTTTCCCCAAATATTATTGAATTAAATAAGAAAGGCTGGAAATAAAAGGTTAATAAATTTGCCTTCCAGAATGAGTGCTTTCTTCACTTGTAACTTCTTGTTATCCTGTAGTCTCACATTCGCCCTGAAGGCATTTCTCCATGAACCGAGCTGGTTATTTACTGCAAGCTAACGTTAGCTGGCTAAAACTAATTCGCTGTCGACACTTACCGAGGATTCAGATCCTGGAAGATCCATATAAAATCATCCGTTTTTACAGCCGACAGTGGTTCGTCGCAGTCCATCTCTTGTAGCTACAGAACAATTGTCACAAATGTAACTAAATGTGCAGCAAATAGTGTTTATCCAGCTGACCGGCCCCACAGGAAACTGTTTTGATGTTGAAGACTGTGTGTCATGGCTGCCATGGAGCAATACAGTTGTCCTTTAATATACAAAGTTTGATACGTCTCAGCACATTTATTGCAAATCATTTACTACTTCAATACAATGTGGCAGAGGAAACCTATCATTTATTTGAAGGGGAATCTGCCAGAGCAGTAAACACATTGCTGCCATCTGTTGATGAAGGTACAGGACAAGTCTTGGTGTGCACCTCTTTGACCTGTTCTGTTCCTGTTGAACTGTAAATAAGCCGAACCTCAACAGCTGCAATACTCATTTCACGCCAGAAGAGAGCGCTGTCCGTCCTGAGAAGAGCTGCCTGGTGTTCGGATATGTATTGTGCAAAGAGGAGAACAGGACATTTACGGATCATGTGGGATGTACTCCACGTTCTATCATCCAAATGTCTTGTTGTGCTCATTAAGACAGGTTGGAGCAGCAGTGGTGGCCTTTAGGGTCTTTTATGAGGTGACACAATGTAATTACAACACGTCCTCTGCTGTAACAGGAGCTGCTTCCAACTAATCCGAATGATGTCACGGCGGTCACATGATGGCCTCAATGCAGTTGGCGGGTTTTAGGATAAGCCGGGTTTTTTCTATTTGCTTTGGGTCTGCCCTCCAACACATTGGAAACTGTGAAGTCAACATGTTGAATTCATTTTTTAAACATCAGTTTTGAAGGAATCCCCCACTCATCAAATCAAGACCACCAGTGTCTGTCGGCACATTCTGGACTTACAGCTCAAATGATGCATCATGTGGTCAGAAATTTGGTCCCAATCTAAATTCTGCTGCCGATTAGACTGAAAGTGAAAATGAAAAAAAAATCTTATTTTGAAAAAGATTTTTTTTTTCTAATTTGATTAGCTCTAACATAGCTTCATCGAAGCAATAGTATTATCATATTTACCATAGCAATACTATTATCATATGTTATCATATTTACCACAGCAATTCTATATCATATATTATATTTTGTTAATATTATTTTTTTTACATTAAGTTTTTTTAATTCTGTGTGAGGAGGACCGAGCAAAATAAGCTTTTCCTTGTGTAGAAAAATAATAATAATAATAATAAAAATAATAATAACAGTAATAATAATCTGTTGTCTGTACAAACATCTTGAAACTTGTAAAACTGTAGGAGCACTCCTTTAAAAGTCTTAAAGATTAGTTTGCATGTTTACCATTACGACAAACAATGTAGGCGTCTTGTTTCAATACATAACCCACCATTGTAACTTTGCAATCATCAAATGTCAAATAAAACCAAGTGATGTCGTATTTCAACAGTTGGCCTTTTAATACGTCTTGTTGCCCAACCAATGTTGTTTTTTTCTGAACAGCCACAGAAGTTTCCTGGAAACTGTTGCAATCTTATCGTGACCGCGTGTCTAACAACAGGAGAGAAGCCCGCTATCACACTGCAGACACATTATTCATCACAAACAGAGAACGCAACTTTGTACCGTGTCTGCGCGCTGTGAGCGCATGAACTGCATTCATGGAATATGGTAAAGATGTCCGAGCTATTGCTGCTTTTATACTTTAAATGGGCACTGTATATAATCGTAATTTTGTTATATTTTTGAGAGAGTGAGCAATTGAAATAATAAGCTGAACATCAAGAGCCATGTATTGTCCTCTTACTGAGCTTTCTTCCCTTCAGTCAGCAGAGCCCAGTAATATTAATATGTGCTGTTAAATCTTATTATAAGAGAAATACATAGAAGAAAATAAAAACAGTAACATGTGATATTTTATATGAAACACTATATTTCAGCACTAGGTTATTGTTTGGTCCATCATTCTTCAAAGAACATAAATTACAGCATAACTGGCAGATAACTATATTTCAACAGATACAGCTCAAGAGGATTTCCTCTACAGGATTTTTTGTTTCATAACTTCCTTTATTGTGTACAGGATGTGCAGAAAACACGATTCCTATCAGATGCTGTGACAAGTCTGCAATTTAAAAAAAAAATTAACATTTTTTGATTTTGTTCAATTATCATCATTGAACAGGGAGAAAGTGTGAAGACGGCGTAAGGGCCTTTTACTTGGCTTTTACTTGGCTTTTCAGCCCCATTGTTTTCTATGAATAGCCGTGGCAGAGTGCAGAGTACCCCGTCTGCCGTCGGTCAGGCATGGCTGTGATCCGGTCGTCTGATGCCCGGTGAGTCAGACCCACAAGGCGAGGCCATGAGGAAGTCGGGCTGCTTCCTCTGCCTCGCTGCCGGACTTGTTTTGAACAAAGGAAGGTTGCGGTTCAATTCACACAAAAACAAAGAGCCTTTAAATATTGGCACAATTCTTTATATTGTTAATAACTTAATGTATTAATTGTTTTGGATTCCTCTTGGTTGCAGCTGTAAAGAAACACCGTATACCGCTCGGTGTACTTACTCATCAGAGCGGGAGAGAGTCAAAGGTGTGAAAACCACAGGACACCAGTTGGTACACAAAGCTTCTGTATATGCTTAGCAACATGTGAGCCAGAAATTGATAACATGATTTTCACCTAATAACACATTGTTTTCTGCTTATTTTCTTCCGTGCAATATCTGGAGGCCTGACCACATCTTACATGTAAAATGAGATCTGATCTCGCACTCCAAAGCAGCCATATGCTGCTGTGCTCCGACATCTTAAACTTTCAGCTTTTAGTCTCTGTGGCATCGACGTACTTTAACCACAGGAAGTCGCCGGTGATTTTGGGGCATCTCATCGCACCTGCCTGCAATCAGTACTGCTAACACCTGACACTCAGTGCCTGAAAGCAAATCAAAAAAAAAAATCGTGCTCTGAAGAGAAATGAGTCACGAGGAGTCAATTTGCTTTTCTAAAAGAAAAACATCAAAACCAAGATGCTTCTGGGGCAAAGGGGAAGTTCCACATTTGTATAGAAACAAAAAGGCAAATTGATCAGAAACTGGAAAAAGATAAATTTGCAATTGGGACTGTTGGGGACAATCGTGACGTGATTGCGCGTGTGTTACGATGAATCTCTTGAAAAAAATACAACGAATTGGGTGTCCAATAACAACAACTCTAGACGATCTCATCTGTGCTTCTGAAGCCACATCCTCCAAAGAGCACACACACACACACACACACGTGGCACGCTGTATGAAACCAAGATATTCCTTCACCCCTCCAATCCTCTTTATCAATCAACAAAAAGCCCCAAATGGCATATTGTACGTCAGAATTGTGTTGCATGATGATTGTTTTTGGTTACAATCAGTCAGAGTTTCAAACATTTGTGTGCTGAAAGAAAGACTGTTTGAAACAGACACGCACACACGTTGGCAGAGAGAGAGAGAGAGAGAGAGAGAGAGAGAGAGAGAGAGAGAGAGAGAGAGAACGAAAGAGAGAGAGCTACAACAGGATATTTTGTCACTATGGTTACTGGCAGCAGATCTTGATTTCTGTCTGTCATGCCGCTCTCACTCAGGACAGAGTGTGTTGTCGTGTTGTCAGGACAGCCCTCATCGGTGAGATAAGCTGTACACGAGAAGTGTCATGTCTTCCATGTGACTTAAAGCAAAGGGAAGACGCACTCCATCCGTGAAGGTAGGCTCCCTTTCACAAACTCTATTGTGTGGGTTTTTTTATGCTGTCGTTCCCGGTGACACAACATTGCGAGTGAAGTAAAGCTGCGTGATGCACAGAGTTGTGTGAGTTTGTGGTGGATTTACGCTGTGAGAGATGTTGTATTGCATTCCAGTGTCAGATACATGGAACCTAAAGAGAAAATCATCCGACCTTTACAAATAATATCCTCTGAGCTTTAAACATAATTAATATGGTCTATTGACAAAAAAAACAACAAAAGAAACATGCTCTTCTTTGTGGATAATTTAGTGCTAAAAATACACATTTACACCAGTGAAAGCAATCAGTGCACAGCTCCAGTGTTATGGAAATACACAGATCACATTCTTGACATAAAACACAGATAAATGTATGCGTGTAACTTCATCAAAAAAAGGGCATTTTTAGTGAACTTTTTTCCCACACCCATGCCAGTGAGCCAGGAAGCGGGCCTCTGCAGTGCATCATGTGCTCCAGCAGAGCGGGTTATAATTTTGGCTCCAACAATGTGACTTTCCAACGGCCGGCCATTCTAAAGCAGAACACCCTGGGGAAGCTGACTTCCTCATAGACAAGGTCATCTCTCAACACACAGATACATATGTATTTTTTTGAAATGCAGAGTAAGTGTGAGAGTGCTGCAGCTGCAGTCAGAATCCCAGTAATGTCGTCTTATTGTTCACAGACTTCCTTCATGTCACTTTTAGCTGCAGACGGCATGAAAACATGTCCTGTGAGTCAACTCGGGGACGACGGATACTGTACAAATAAATCACAAAAAGGTTATGCGTGTTCTTACAAGGATCTCAATTACGTTTTTGACCTTCAAATGAGAAGCGGCGTCTTCACACGTCTTCAGTCAGACGCCAGAGAGAATCATCTGATTTGTACCCTGATTTTGTTGTTGTTTTGCTGAATTTGATCTTTCCCCTTTTGTTTTAAGAAATGTGATTTGGTTGTGCAAAGTCTGAGAGAGCGTCAGTGACTTAGGAAATAGAGAAGTTTGCTGTCAGCTTGGCAAAAAAGAACCACAAGGTGGCACCACACACCACAGAAAAAAACAAACGTTTGTATTTTACAGGACACTTTTTGACGCTCACTGTGGACATGTGAGTCGTCGCCACAGACTTCTGTGGTTGTCTTCGTTCTCTCATGTTATGTTATATAACTTATGCTTATCCCCAGCAGCTCTCTGGGGATAAAAAATAAAGGTGGAAGTTGAAGGTTTTGCCAATAAATCCGCTGGGAGGTCACCGAAACTGCTGAAAACCCAAAAGTGTTTTAGGGAAAGAACCTACATCCAAGTCACATTACCACATCACGTCACATCACATGCCTGTATTAATTCTCCAGTAGAACCTTTGCTGTGGTAAAATCATCAAAAGGAGGATTTTCATTTTACAATTCATTCCACTTCCATTTTTCAGGTTATATTCTTTACTGAAACAAATAATGTAACTTTTTTGGCTTCCTTTTTGAAAGCAAGATCTCAAAAGCGTTTCATTTCAACATCGGCCCAGACTCAGTGTTTCATTGCTTTTCTTTCTGAAAATTGACACTTCAGAGAAAGAAAGAAGGCACAGTGAAATGAAATACTCACATGTTATTCTCCTTTTATTTGCAGTTACTGGTTGTGAGCACATCAAGATGGGATCCACTCCTGTGTCCGTTACCGTCCTATCCCGCAACAATGACTCGACTGAGCCCACCTGCGACACCCTGTACGCCCACCGAAGCTACGCCAGGGTGCTCATGCCTCTTTTCTACTGCGTGGTGTTCCTGGTGGGGCTGCTCGGGAACAGCCTCGCCCTCCACGTCATCCGTCCCAATGTGAAGAAGATGAACTCCACCACCTTGTACTCCCTCAACCTGGTCGTCTCCGACATCCTCTTCACCCTGTCGCTGCCCGTGAGGATCCTCTACTACGCCACGGGCTTCCACTGGCCTCTGGGCGAGGCGGTGTGCAAGATCTCGGGACTCATCTTCTACATCAACACCTACGCCGGGGTCAACTTCATGACCTGCCTCAGCGTGGACCGCTTCATCGCCGTGGTCCTGCCTTTGAGGTTCGCGCGACTCCGGAAGGTCAGCAACGTGCGCTACATCTGCGTCGGCGTGTGGCTGCTGGTCCTGGCGCAGACCCTCCCTCTCCTGGGCATGCCGATGACCAACGAGGAACCCGCCGGCTTCGTCACCTGCATGGAGTACCCCAACTTTGAGAAGGTCGACAACGTCGCCACCATACTGATCGGCGCCGTCTTCCTGGGTTACGTCCTGCCCATGGTGACCATCCTCATGTGCTACTCCGTCCTGTGCTCCAAACTCCACTCCTCGGCCAAGAGCAACCACCTGACGGAGAAGTCCGGCCGGAGCCGCAAGGCCATCGGCGTGATCTGCTGCGTGTCCCTGGTGTTCATCGTCTGCTTCAGCCCCTATCACATCGACCTCCTGCAGTACATGATCCGCAAGCTGGTGTCGAACCCCGACTGCGCCGATCTCACGGCCTTCCAGGTGTCGCTGCACATCACCGTGTGCCTGATGAACCTCAACTCCTGTCTGGATCCCTTCATCTACTTCTTCGCCTGCAAGGGCTACAAGAAGAAACTCCTGAAGCTGCTGAAGATGCAAGTCAGCATGTCCTTCTCCAGTGCAGCGAGGACGTCACCAGAAGGCTCCTCCAAAGACATCATAGACGGCAACAAGATCCAACTCAACAGCTGTACCGTCGGCTCGGTCACCGAGAGACTCAAAGACGACAGGTTTCAGCAGTGAATGAAAGCAATGAGAGTGACACGAGAGGATAGGGCCTTTTTTTTCCGCTTGAGGCCTACTTTAATCAAGACCAGTCAAACAGTGTCTCGAACAAATGGAAGTGGACTCGTTATGCCATCAGGGACACCAAGCATCTGGATCCAAAGGACATCAAACATCAACAGAGCGACAGAATGGAAATCCAGCACATATTTTTGTTATTAGCATTGGTGAATTTCTCAGGAGAGCAGAGATTACTGCAGCGATTTAGAAAGGAAGGAGGAAAGCCTCCTGCTCGAAAAGACTTGGGCACTGGCGAGTAAGAGCGTGTGTGTCGGAGGGCGACAGTCGAGACGGCATCGACTCGTACATTTCAATTCCTGTGGACTGGGAAAGTAGTGAAAGCTTAGCTCATGTACAGTATGTAAAGAGTGAAGCGGTGAACTCAAGTGAAAATGGCAACAGTGTAATAATCGCAACCGGACAATGACCTCACATTTGATCTCCATCCTCGCGGCGTTCCTTTTATGGGCCGAGGTGTTAAGGTAGAAGCAAACATGAGCTTCATTGCAGAACAGATCAGATTCACAGCTTTCTTTTTCCCTCACGTTTCAGTTCAGCACATTGTCAGACCTCAGGAAAGTGTACACTCCTTATTTCAACCGCCTGCCAACTGAATTAACCTTAATTGGTGGGTAGAGCGGCGCCACATGATTGTCTGTTTTAGCATTTATTTCCTCGTTATTAAAAGTGGGTGCGGTCGATGATGTCATTTAATTTAAAGGGGCCCCACGAAGTTTCCTTGTCAATATGCTGAAGTTATGTTTACATGCAGTGCTGTTTACCATCATGCAATTTGTGTATTCATGTAGGGTCCAACAAATGTGTTGAGTGCATTTCATTCCTCATTAAACATTTGCTGGTTTACATCCATGTTTACTAGAGCTTGTAGTCTTTTTTTTGCGGGTGCATCGCTGCATGTCCTGGTACGTTACTGCTACCTGTGTGCAGAAGATAAACAAGACACATTACCTTTTTTTTTTAAAACTGTTCTTTATTAACAGGGAACTCACTTCCACCTGATCGACCTTTTAAAACGCTACTTACGGATGTAAATACTTTTTCAGACACACCAATTGTGCTCAAGAAAACCAAATGAACCTGATTTAAGGGAACCATGTGCTGTCTCGAGCATCTCTACAATTCCCAGAGTTTGTTGAGAAGCCATGTGATGAGATCAGATGGGTCTCCAAAGGGAGTTCCTCAAAGATCTATTTTGGGGCCTGTGCTCATTTTCATTTAAATTCTACTGATGCCACCAAGAATGTCCATACCATAGATCAAAAAACATGAGTAAATATGAAGACTTTACCCAATCCCGAAGCTAAAGGATTACAACTGGACTCTGTGACGTTATGGAGGACAAAGTGTCGAGCTGCTCCAGAGATAATGAATTGTGTGACATGACACAGAAAATGTCCCGAGGTTTGGTACATTTTCTCTTTCACAAATGAAACAAAAAAAAAAAGAAAAAAATACAAAATGAGTCCCCCATTCATTGTCTAAGGAGCAGCTCCATGACATCACACATTTTGAGACTTCTTCTCTGGTTCCTGGTGTTGACACAGAGCAGCTCCTGGTCACAAATAGTGGTTGAGCTTTCTCAGGTTGTGGAAATAACATATTGGAATTCTTTATTTTGGTGGTGCTCTCCTTTAAAAAAGAATACTGTGGTATAACTTATATGAATGACAATGTTTCTGCCAACATTTTTTAAAAATGAACTGCCTTTCTCTCTCTACAATACAGCCGTGTAACTACAGTATGGTTACGGCGTGCTTCAGTTTCAGGGTAGAGTCACAACTAAGGTCATGACAGCAGCTGGTTTGGGGGAGAGCGGCAGCACGTGGTGACGGTGTGAAAAAGAGAAGTTGTTGTTCTGCAGCAGAATGCCAAATGATCTCCAGCACGTGAGGCCTGAAGTGTTACACGTCTTCCCAGCACCTTCACATTACTTTTACACTTCGGTTCTGAAAGGCCACGCCGCTTCCTGCGCCGCACGTTGGCAGCAGATGCAAAGGATGCGCTGCAGAATCGTGCCGTGGAAGTGAACAGAACTCAAAGGAAACATCTCGACTGGTTTAACGCCCCACCATGAGCAGGCCTCCACAGTTAAAAGGAAGCTCAAAAGGTGTGATGTACGGTCAAATCATTTCCCACACACAAACACACACACACACTGTAGATCTACGTAGAGCATCACATGGGTGGTGCAGATGATGATCCGCTGGTGATTCTTCTTTAAACAGAAATCATCATTTTACTTTCTGTTGCTGATTCATATCATCTCTTTTCAGTGCTCTTTTTGATGTTGAATTCATACTTTGGAACAAGTTCTGGGTTTTGAGGAAGTCATTTATAGACATAACACAGCCCACTCATTTTGCTCTTGGTTTCGTTGCAGGTGCTCAGTACAATGTTATGATGAGCCGGGTTGGTTTGTCTGAGAGACGCATTGATATTTGACCGTCATTTACTTACTTTTTTAATTACAAATCCCTTTTCAGAAAATATCACATTGTGACGTTTACGCTACGAATACTTTATGAACCATCAGGGAAAGAACAGCAGGGAGAAACAGACGAGATATTTATCTTCTCCGTGTGTGATCATGCTCGTGTGTCAACGGAAACCAGAACGGAGTTCAGCAAAGGTCATTTCTTCACGCTGATGGTGAAGCTCAAAGACCAGCAAAGCCACCGCCGAGCTTTCAACGAAACCACAGAGCAACACAGGTGTTTATTCTGAGCCAAGCAGAGTTTGGCACTTCTGCTTGTTGTGGAAACCCCATAACACCAGTAGAGGGAACTGGAGCTGAAATGAGACGGGTAATCAAATACAGGCGCTGTATTGATCGTCTAGTTGTAAACATATACAGGAAATTCTAAATAAAGTAAATAACTTCATAACTAAATCAAGAGATAAATAGATGAATAAATACATTTTATGTCCGGACCAATATTGAGCATCTGCTGCTTTTTATTTTCTTATTGGATAATAAATTAAACATCTTTGGGTTTTTCCTGTGGTTTGGACCAAAACAAAATGTCCCCTTCGTATGAAGAAATTAGGATGAATTTTCACTATTTTCTACAGGGTGGTGTCATATGTTTATTTGCTAATTGACCTCTTCATATGCTTTATTTTACATTTGTTAATTCCATTTGACTGAACTGTGTCCCTTGCTGATAGTCTTGCCGCTGACATTGCAATGAACACTGTATTTCACACATATAATTGCCATCTGCTTCTTCTCTCCCCTTTTCTTCTGCCGCCTGATTTCTTTTGGGGATTAAAGCAAAGCACTTGTTTTAAAGGGATGGGCTGGAAGCGTCGGAGAATCTATAGTGGCACAATGTATCTGTACATGGAAATGAGTGAAAATGATGAACGCTGCAGTTTAGATTTGAATGAATCTTTCTGCAAATTTCTTTTTCATGTCACTCAGTTGCTGAGTGACATGAAAACACTTCAATTCCATTTAGTTGTTTCCTGAAACGGCCATGAGACTGTGTTGCTTATGAAGTTATGAACAGCTACGGTAACAAAAACACATTTCTTATTATATACTAAAGGAAGCATATTAATGAATATGTTATTCCATTCCTGCCAATAGATCCCGCTGAATGCCACACACTGTCCCTTTAAGACGTGCACACACACATTATTAATCAAAAAATGTCTGGAGGGGGTCTTTAACTTTTAAAAATCAAGCAGCTAGTGATGGAGAGAGAGAGAGAAAAAGACAGACGACATAAAAAAATGGGGACAGGCGAAAAGGAGACACGCCAAGAGAACAATACATAACATGATAAATAGGATGCAATTGTTTGCTATTTTGCGCAACACAAGTCAAAGTAAAAGAGTTAGAAACTAACTTAACATGGTGTTGTTTAGCTTCAAGGTCTGCGAGGTCACTTCCTGAATAATTGCTGCTGTTATTAAATATCTATAATACTTGTGCGTAAACCTCTGTAGTGACTGCCTTCGGCCTCTAGAGGGCAGTGTGAAACAGGGTAAAGAGGCGACGGGAACAGGAAGTTAAATGGACTCTCCGCAGGCCGCTTCAACGGCATCTACATATTGACAAGTGTAACAACAGAACCAATTCATCTTGCTTTGCTTGAGACTAAACGGGAATGGCAGAGTATAACACCAGATGATTTAAGGGAAGTGCAAACAGACAGAAGATAGATACCTGTCAGAAGGAATACATTTATACATATTTATTTACATATATATTTATATATAAATATATATTTACAGGCGGAGAATAAAGACCAATGATTTATTACGGAGCGGAGGACTGAGGCAGCCGCATGACAAGTATCAAAGAGAGGAAAACATCGCACAGACTGTTGTCATAACAACATATTGCAATGAACACAAAGCGCCATCTGGCATGGGATTTTTTAAGACACATCGAGAGGACAAGCAGAAAGAGAGTTATTTCCTGGGAATAAGAATTAGACTGAATGAGCAGCTTCCCGTCTGACGCACCGTAATAAAAACATAAATAATGTAGTAAGCATGGAAGGAAGTTCAGCAGCAAACACGCAGCATCATCCAGAAAAAAGACAGACAGATGACCTTTTCGTGGCGGGGCCAACACGACGGCACAAAGGAGGAAGTGGCGTTCCGTACGGCGTGGGAAAGCACTCGCGATTTCACAAGATGTATAATGGGAATTGAAAGTACGAGTGAGGAGAAGTTTGGATTGCCCAATGCTTGCCAAACGTCCTGATTCACAGTTGCCACCAGCTAACACACACACACACACACACACACACACATTAATCTGTATTCAATCCAGGTCCGGCCTGACCTTGAGCTTTTTCACCTGAGCTACGCGCTTTGCATCCATTAAGTCGACGTGGTGTAAAACCATCTCACAGCATCAGCGTGAAGTGTCTATTACCGCCGTCTTATTTCCTGTTTATATGGCAACTGCCTCAACATCCTGTTTTTAATTACTTCTCTCCAGCAGCAGATGCTTCTCACAGCAACCTGCTGTGGATTACTCCCCTGAGAACTAATGTGCTGTGACAGACCCCACTTTTCCAATCAATAACTCGCCCTAAATCTGCCATCTCTCTGGCTGCCAAACACACTCCCACTTCTAATGGCACATCATTTTCTTTAAGGGGGTTGTAATTGCAGACTGTGGAAAAGCTGTAGCCCTTTGTGTTCCGACTACGTGGATACTGTAAAGGAATCTGAAGTACAGAAACTACACTGCACAGGAAGTGGCTGGGGGCTTTACGCCGGTTGTTTCAACCCAGCCTCAACCGCCTTCCATCACATTACCCTTTGAGAAAGAAAAAAAATAGCATTCGACTTCCCTGTTTTTCTGGACTGAGCGCTCCGATAAATCGCCCCGCGTCGCTTCATAAACCTGTTGGCGGGAGGTTGTCAAGATGTTTGTGTGATTTCTGCGGTGAGTGCAGTCTTTTATTGTTCAGGCAAGGCTACCTGATCTGTTCGACCTTTCAGACGGACGGACGGGGTGTGGGGGGACGTTTCAGACGGCTTGTTTTATGGTCACTGGATGTGTCCGAGTGTGTGTTTGTTTTCTGGACTTATTTGTTTCATCCTGCAGCTTTACATGAATTGTTTTCCCTCTGATATTTCAATGATCACCCACACTCTGGCAAACACGCTGAAATGTCAGACACAGAAGTCACGTGATTTATTATCAGGACAGCATCGGCTTTGGTAGAAATCTCACTTCCACATTGTTCCCCTAAACCTCACAGATTATTTCATTCTGTACCGCGTGACGCGTAAATGTTCCTTTGTTTGCCATTTGCTTGCTTGTTTATGTGATTGTTTTAATTAATGACACATCCAGACAGCCATGGTCTGTTTCTCTTCCTGTGTCTCTCGCAGTGCAGCTGCACGACATTTAAAAATAGGTATTCAAATTAACAAGCAGCAGGGTTACGCAAACTGTAAAAAAAAAAAAAATGTACATACTAATATTTGTGTGGCCTCTGGCTTTTTCACCTCCTGGTTTCACTTCTTTTTTTTTCTTCTCAAATGTAGGTATTTTGCTGAAAAAGTCACACTTCCCTGATGTTTTCTAATGGATTTTCTTTTGCTTTAAAGATTTCAAAACTGTGTGGACCCGTGAGGAGTAACATCTACATAATGCTCAAACGTAAGTTGCTTTACTTTGTCGTGCTCCTCCGATCATTTGAAACTTAAAATTTAACAGATTATTTGTCAAACCTGCCGTCAGCTATCATGTATTTTTGTAGCCGAGAGTGAATTACAGAACCATCCATCTTATATTTAATCAATCCCGTACTTGTTGTAGATGTAGAGAAACCACATATTCAGCCAAAATACCACTTTTTCCTCATTAGGACCTTGCTAGTAGCACATGACCTTTCAACATAAGTGAATTAACAGGACTTCGGCTCCAATCATGAAAACAAATGGGCTATAAAGAGCAAAAATATGATGATAGAGGAACTGCTAAAGTGAAATAAACACCAAGATGTTGCTGTACTCTGTAAGTTTCAGAATGACGTTGGACCTAAACCTCTCCGAAATGTCTGGCACTGTGCGGCCGGAGCAGGGGCCGGTGGAGTACCGCATCGCGGGCCTCGTCTTCTACTCCTTCGTCTTCGGCATCGGGGTCGTGGTCAACATCACCGCTCTGTGGGTGTTTTCTCTCACCACCAAGAAGAAGAACTCGGTCACCATCTACATGATAAACGTGGCGCTGGTGGACCTCACCTTCATCCTGCTGCTGCCCTTCCGAATGGTCTACCACCACCTGGACTACTGGCCCTTTGGGGACCTGTTCTGCCGGATCAGCGCCGCCCTCACCATCTTCTACCCCTGCATGGCCCTGTGGCTCTTTGCTCTGATCAGCGCCGACCGCTACATGGCCATCGTCCAGCCGAAGCACGGCAAAGAGCTGAGGAACATCCCGAAGGCCGTGGTGGCGAGCCTCGGCGTGTGGCTCATGACCCTGGGGTGCACCGTTCCCCTGCTCTTCTCCGAGGACGACCCCGACCGCGCCTCCAACTTCACCACCTGCATCAAGATGCAGGACATCATCCACATGCGCCGCGACAACGTCGTCAACTTCGTGCGGCTCGTCTTCTTCTTCCTGTTACCCATATGCATCATGATCGGCTGCTACGTCGTCATCGTGGACAACCTGGTCCACGGGCGCACCTCCAAGCTCAAGCCCAAAGTGAAACAGAAGTCCATCCGGATCATCATCACGCTGATCGTCCAGGTGCTGGTGTGCTTCGTGCCCTTCCACGTGTGCCTGGTGCTCCGCTTGGTGGGGACGGGCACGGACGGTGGGTTCAGCACGTGGGCGGTCTTCACCACATTCCTGATGAACCTGAGCACGGTGCTGGACATCATCCTGTTCTACATCGTCTCCAAGCAGTTCCAGGACAGGGTGATCAGCGTCATCCTGTACAGGAACTACCTGCGGAGCGTGAGGCGGAAGAGCAGGCACACGCACACGGGCAGCGTCCGATCAATGAGCAACCTGACCGGTGTAATGATCTGAGCCGGCTGCCGGGCTCCCCGATGCGCACCGCGCGACGCAACACTGAACGCTTCGCTGTGCACGCGCTTCTTCACGAAGAGGGATCAAACACTCGCAATGAATTTCCGAGGCGTGATTCACACTCACAGTATGGGAGTGCTGCTGCTGTGGCAAAAAAAAACAAAAAAAACATCTGTGTTTCGGAGCTGATTGACTCACCCATGAGACTTGCGATGTTTTCTGGTGCATCTTTGTGAGTGTCTCAGGTGTAACACATGCAGGCGAAAAATAAAGCTCACAATTATAATAAAAAGAACAGAGCCCAAGGCGTCTTGGTGTTTGTTATTATGCATAAAGATCGAAACTCTTCTCAGCCACGTCAACCAACAGGTGTGAAAAAAGGGGCCTGACTGGCTCCACGGTGGGGGAGGTGTGTTGTGTGTGGGGGGGATAATGGTGGAAACAGGAAACAAAGGTGGGTTTTGAAAAGGTTGCTGCTCTAATTTTGGTCGCTGCACCACATCTGCTAAGAGCTGCACCGTGGTTTAAATATCACCATCAGCGTTGCCTGATGTCACACGCATGCTTGACTTGCTGTCACCTCGCCGTATTTGTGAAGTCACAAGCTTTTAAACACACGCCACAGTCGACCCGGAAGTTGCTGTTAGCTCATCCGCCAGGTGATGGCAGCATGGCACAGCTAGACCCGATCTACCTGCACAACTGTGCTTTCTTTACTTTTCAAAGTGGATGCTGCAGTATTTATGATTGCTTGAGTTTAGGAACTTTATAGATATATTTTGTATGTGTTTTTGCCTCTTATTACAGTTTCAACTGGCTTCATGAAAAGCACAGATTTCAGTCTTGGTTCTGTGACATTCTGGTCCCACCTCAACACAGAGAAGTTGTTAACGACGGTCGCACCGGCTTCCTCAACCGGGAGTCAGACTAAAGTGTGTTGATGG
This sequence comes from Clinocottus analis, assembly GCF_023055335.1. Lineage (NCBI taxonomy): Eukaryota > Metazoa > Chordata > Actinopteri > Perciformes > Cottidae > Clinocottus > Clinocottus analis. The sequence continues at coordinate 5,145,747 of NW_027175843.1, forward strand.
TGCAATGCGAATTATATTGATTAGACGTTAAATGATTCAGCCACTTGAAGTGCATTTACAGTAACATCCTCAAGAGATGTCAGTGAGGCTATTTACTAGATTTAAAGCAAGCGTAACCTGAACAGAGACAACCTTTCTTCTGCGGGGAGGGGGGACTTTTAATGTCACGTCTCTGCCGCTGAGTGTAACATCCTGCAATTTGTCCCCAAGTTATTCCCCAAATGGCAGACGAGTGCCGAGATACTGAATGTGTGACAGGCTTATATCTATCTACGAAGACACTCATTTGAAATGAAGGAGCAGAAACTGACGGTTTTGATAGCACAAACGTCACCCGGGCTAAGAATTTGATTTGGTGTTGGCAATTGTTAAAATAATCGTGTTAGCGTGTCCGTCACACGTACACAGTCTTGACTGGATTAGACAGTGAGTCAGTGTAGCTGAGTAATATGTAGTGTCTCACTCAATTAGACAGTCGAGGCGCCCTGCGGTGCGACCACATTGCCCCATAGCATTTCTCTGAATGGTTATTCATGGCTGATCAACTGCAAACACAAGTACATACATTGTGTTATACTGTGCAATTCACATTCTGGTCGTATTCATGTTTCCTCACAACCTCATCGAGGGAAAAGGAGTTGAGATCTCGCAGAGATAAGTTTGTGTAATAGTGGGAAAAGCATACACAGAACTGGGAGTTCATGTGGTTCTTGGTTAGTTTGGACAGAGGTTAGACTTAGATTTACTGAGGCGAAGAAAACCACTATGCAAACATAATTCTGAAAAACATGTGCAGTAGCTAACGGTGTAATGTAAACTAACTTAATGATCCCATTTGAATTATGCCACAAATCATTTTACTCCAAAAAAAACAAAACAATATAAAAACTAGACACCTAAAAGTTGTGTAAGTGAAGCTACGATGCATGTTTGTTCGTACCAGGATGGATTCACAACAACCGGCTTGTTCTTTGCTTGCCAGCAGATGAAAAGAGGTCGCTGGATAAAACACATCAGGTAAGTTACGTTTGTGCGTGGACCTTTAGCTTAGTTTCCTGGCTGGCTAGCAAGCCAAGCTAACGGCCGTGCATTGCGATGTGGTTCACTGAGGACTTTAACACCAAATAATACTACGACAAATTGCTACGTTCTTGAATTGCAAAATGAAATCCAAATCGACAAACATTACACGATTAAAAAAAAATGTGTCTTTTGAAAATATGTGTGGCAGTCTGATATAGTGTCCTGTGGGGGAGACCGGAAAGAGGCGGGACTTTGTCTCTCAACAGCCGAGCTAGATTTACACTGTGTTTAATAAGAGGAGGCAGGCTACAAGATGTTCATCTCACATGGAATTCTGGGAACTGCAGTTCATCACACGATGATAGGTTTATCGGCCAGTTGGACTACAAGTGGATTTATTACCAAGAGGTCAAAGGTCGAATGAAACATCAGAGGGTCGTCTATCTGTCCCACCTGTTAGACATCAAAGAAAAACCAGACACGCTGCTCACAGCAACTGGCATTTAAAACAATTAAGTTTCCTGTCAAGTCCCTGTGATGAATTATCCGGAAGCTTTACCCGCTGTAATTCTAAATCTTCCCAACAAGTGCCTTTGTTGTAGAGAAATTAATGAAAACAAGATTGTCTTTCATAGAAGCTGATCTAACAGCGCGACAGCCAGCTGCTCTTCTTTGGGAATAAAAACAGTCAGCATTAAACACAGCTCGCAGAAAATACTTCTTTTTTTTTTTTTTTTTTTCACCACTCGTGTGGAAAACAAATCAGGCGGCGAGCGCAGTGGCCATCTGTTTTGTTATTTGATATGTGTGAATACATGTTGTAATGACTTTGTTTGTGAATCACTCGGCGCGGCAGAACACACGAGAGCTCTCGAAGTGCTGGAGTGTTCAAAGCTAATCATATAATTGGACACAATAGTCGATGACAAATGGAGACGCTTGGAGCCAGCCAGCTGGGGAAGTGAATATGTAATCATTGTAAAATCATACAATTTTTGCATATTTGAAGACAGCTTAATAGAGTTTGCGTGTCAGCACACTATCAAATGATGATCAGAGACAGTGCTGCTGTATTTGTTTTTCTGAATACTGGAGCGCTTTGTTGGACTACTCATCTTTATCGTGATTAAAAGTGTTTCTCCAGAGGTTCTGTCTTTCATGTTTATCTATGTTCCATGCTATTTGCAATGTTAAAGCCGATATTGGACAAACGACCCGTCTGAACGTGAAAAACAGAAATATGGCACAGTGAACAGCCTGCACCAGGGTACTTGTGCAGGTTCCAGGAGCCCTGTGTAAAGATAGTAGAGGAGCTCCACTATGTGAGAAAACTATAAATTACAGTTGGAATATATTTGCACACACTGAGTCAGCATTGACAAAGTCAAAACTGTGCTTTTGGTGGTTGAAACGGACAGCTAAAAGTAATTAATAAATCCTTTAAATAATTTGATAAAAGTAGTGGATAAATTATCCAAAGTCCTAGCTTATAGCACTGCGAGTTGCAAACTTGACCAAACCAACCTGAACATTTACAGGTAAATTGAATAAAAGGACAGTAAAATTATTGTTAAGAAATCCTTTTCCTAGATTACAAGACAAGATTGGGAACATTTGGTCTCTCAACATGGAGCCGGCGAACCGGCAGCTCTCACGGTGCTGACGGCGCTAGCAGTGCAAGCTACGCCGACAGTGCGGACAGAAGCTAGCTGTGTTTACCTGAGGATGAACCGCAGCACGGGCTTCCACGACGACGCCCTCCCAACCAGCAGTGTCAGCTGTAACAGCAGTGCGGCGCGGCGGCTGTGAGCTAACCAGCGGGGCACGCTCCCATGCATCAACGTGCACTATCAGGCGCACACGGCCGGACTGGTTGAGTCACCAATGTGAGGTCGAAGCGCGGAAGACAACACGGCCAGAGGGAGCGTGACATCACTCTCCGCTCAGGTAGACATCACTCCACTCGATCTTTACATGGCTAACTGTTGTTTTCTGCTATTGTACCGATCACATTGTGAAATGCAGCAGTTTAAAATCAATGAAGATGAATATATCTGAAACATGTATAGATAGGTATTTTCCTGCAAAAGACAGCAATAGGTGTCAATATATTATCGTTACACGCATACGGTCTTGCTAAATAAACTTCCATCTTCACAGGAATTAACAGTAAGGTTTAGGCAACACAACTACTTGATTAGCTTGAGGAAAAAATACCATAGACTGTATTTAGGAAGTGGACGAAGAACTTTAGTTTCCATAATTAAGTGTGGAGGAGTCACGTTAAGAAGCCGAATACGGCTCTGGCAGCGGCCGTAGGCTGCCATAAAGCATACTCCGCTTACATTTATTAAAGAAGACTTGAAACTAGAGATTGAGGCCATACACTCATGTTTGCCATGAGGTCATACATACAGAGATAAGTAGAGTCATTTTTTTATAGACTTTGATACAATCTGACTTCTTTTTGCAACCGGAGGAGTCGCCCCCTGCTGGTCAGGAGAGAGAATGCAAGTTTGCAAGTTAAGGGACAAAAACATCTAACTTCTTATGTCACATGGGGCACCGATGGATCCATCCACCACGCCATGTGTGTTCTTTTACATACTTCATTCTTCCTTGTTGAAGATTACATGGATAACTTTCAAAATTATGGATGTTTATTTTTACTTTTACATAATATATTGATAGGTGTAGCTCCAAATGCTGGATGAGAACAGCCGGTTCTTGAGTTGTTGACTTAAACGTCAGGCAAAAATTTTTTGGGAAGCCTATTAAATATCAGTGTCTCACGCTATCGTAATATACACTACCCTTTAAAAGTTTGGGGTCACTTTGAAATGTCCTTATTTTTCAAAGAAAGGCACAAATTTCAAATGAAGATAACATTAAATGAATCAGAAATACACTCTATACATTGTTGATGTGGTAAATGACTATTCTAGGTGGAAACGCCTGGTTTTTAATGAAACATCTACATAGGTGTATAGAGGCCCATTTCCAGCTTGCTAATCGCCTTAAAAGACTAATTGTGCAAAAAAAAAAAAACTTGTACAATTATGTTAGCACAGCTGAAAACAGGTCTGCTGGAGAGAGAAGCTATAAAACTGGCCTTCCTTTGAGCTCGTTGAGTATCTGGAGCGTCACATTTGTGGGTTCGATTGTACTCTCAAAATGGCCAGAAAAAGAGAACTTTCATGTGAAACCCGCTGGTCTGTTCTTGTTCTTAGAAATAAAGGCTATTCCATGCGAGAAACTGCGAACAAAGTGAAAATGTGTCTGGGTGACCCCCAAACTTTTGAACGGTAGTGTTTGGATGTAATTTAGCTCATAAGTGAATGCCATAACCTCTAAAACACACAACCGAAGCAGTTTTTGTTTTTTGGGCCACCCAAATGTGTTGTTGCGTTTTGAAACAACAACAGAAACGGAAACATGTCGCAGCTTGGCTTTGAAGCGCGGTCCCGTCCAGTTTTACTATACCATTAGCCTTCATATTGTTCCCATTAGAGAGCGCGAGGACATGAAAGAGAGCCCGTAATGTTATATAGATATACTGTACGCATCCAGCCCGGCCTGGGCCTCCCCGTCTACTGTACGGCATTAGCAGCCGGCAGCTGCCTGTATTTACATCGTTTAGCGTTTCTCTCAGGGCTTTTTAATACACTGAACCTCTCCCCTGGTAAACTTTACAATAGGATGTTGAAGAATACTTCTGGACCTCCATAGGAAATGAGAGGCACATGTGCGTGGATGTAGCGCTGCAACAGTAGGCCCCCCGCCCCCCTCCCTCCTGTGATGCTGAGCTTAAGGGCTGCACAATAAGACTAATGGATTCCTTTCGCGGACCAAACTAGGCACATGAGCTATTGTTCTTATCGCTGTACAATGATATCTTACGTGCACAGTAGGAACCGTGTGAGGTATTTCTTTTTGCACACGGGGTGGCTTCGCTTGGCGGTTATCTTTTCCTTTTGGCAGTGGGAGTCTACTCCTGCATTGTCTTTAGTCTCCATTAAAAGGAGATAATCTACTGCAAGAGTTTCAAATGCTACTAAACCGACTCCAATTGACCCTGCAGTCAGCGGAGAACCGGAGAAGAAGAGGAAATGTATGGTCTTGATTACAGCTGTGTGTCTATTTTAGCAGATTGTTCTGCTGCTGATTCACACACACACACACACACACACACGCCCGCGCGCGCGCGCACACACACAGACAGCCACCATTAGCACGTATAAATAATGTAAGGCCCTCATCTCGGTGTTTTTCTTTTTTCTCCCAACTCTACTCAGCTAAGTGCCTGCATGGAAAACCTTGGCCTCCTCCTTGTCAGGTTCTCCATAGATTAGTATAAGATTTATTTTAAGTCTGTAAAGCAGCATGTTCCTGACGAGTGCTCCGCTCAATGCATGTGGGAGCGTTTGTAATTGTACCATGTGAAGTGGAATGGGAGCTCCGGTGGGGGGCCGCGTCAGGTTGCGTTTAATATTTAATCCGGTCTCACTTCGGTTTCCCGCATGATCCGGCGTATCGTACGAGCGGAGCGAGAAGGCGACATCACAAGGCGGACACGGAGACGCGCGCGAAGGCGCTGGAGGTAGCCGGGACGCCGCCGCTTACTCCACCCGACTCCGCTCGTTCTAGCCCTTCTCCTGCCGGGGGCCGTCGCGGCGCTGCGAGTGATACCGCTGCGGCGGCTGATGCTAATGCACTCCATGCGGCCGGTGTGCATCTAAAGAGGGCTGAAAGGGAAAGGGGGAGGACACGTGTGTTTGTGACGGAGAGAGAGAGAGAGAGAGAGAGAGAGAGAGAGAGAGAGAGAGAGGCCTTTCCCCTTCCTCTGTGTGCACGTCACGTTCTCCTCTCCCTGAGCTCAATTACAGGATTGATACTCAGAGAGGAAACTTCATCATGTCATACAGATGTCTTCACCGGGAGAAAAGAGGGAGACGACGCATGTTGCCATTTAACGTGACATGTTCCTGCGCTCGTTCCAAAGAAACAGAACGGGAAAACAACAGTCAGACTATAGATTTCATTACAGGCCAATAATAAATACGGAGTGCCAGTAAAGAGCGGGAACTCACAGGACGGTTATGGAGGGGAGGAAGAGGAGGAGGGGGAGGAAATACTCACTGACGGGGTGAAGGAACCGGAGGCGGCCGTGCCTGTTGGATGGAGAATTTAACAATTCCGCTGAGTGAATTAATCTAAAACAATAACTTGTAAACAATAATACTCTTTCAGCGAGCCATTCATGCTCCATCATAGTAAACGTTCTTTACAACCCAGACAGCTCCATAAAGTGCTTTAGGCATCATTGGGCACAACCGTCATTAGTCAGTGCCTGTGTGTAAAATCCGAGTTAAAAAAACCGCGGCGGCGGCGGCGAAGCGGCGCAGACACGCGCCTCGTATCTATTTTACAGTGTTTCATTTCAAACGTGACACAAGCGGAGGAAACGCACTCCACAAACAATGGCCCTGTTTTGCTTTAATTTGATTAGCTTTTCGTCTCAGCGAATGCCAAGTCCTGTTTTGCCTCGAGAACATATCTCTTAATCACGTTCCATCCAGGCTGCGTCTTTCATCTGAATCTCACAGCCGTGGCTCACGCCCAACTTTATTCCGCTGAAAGGTAGGGGGAAAAAAAAAAAAGAGAAAGCACACACGCGTGCACACACACATACACACACACACACACACACACACACACACACACACACACACACACATCCAACAAGGGGGGGGGGATACAATGACAAAAACCCGGCTCTCATCTCTGTCACATAAAGTGATGTTTTGTGTTTAGCTGTGTGCGACTGAGGCGTGCGTGTGTGCGCGCACGTGCGCGTCTGTCTGCAGGGCTCAGATCCATGTTGTTTGGTTTGTTTCTCCATTAAGAGAGCTGTAAAGGAGAAGGAACAGATGGCTGCTGGCCCGCTCTGTCCTGCATCCTCTCACAACTGCCACACTTCCCGCGCGTCCATTAATCTTCCCTCACTACTCCTGCAGCACAACTTTATTAAAACAACTCAGGAGAGAGCGAACAACAAGCCTGCGCAGCTGTCAGGAGCAAAAGACAGAACCATTCGTCCACAGAAGAACGGCCTCGGATTCCTGGGCGCATCTGTAAAACAGCTCGGGCAGAATCCGGTCGGCTTTGAAAAGCAGGCTCGGCAACGCGCTCGCCGTGCAGCGGGAGGCACAATAAACGCTCATTTGAACGCAGCTGGCGCGGCTGTTGTTCGCCGGGTTCACAGGCGCAGTTTGTCAGACTCAAACGCGCGAGGCCCCTCGCTGCGATGCCCGGCACGGACGACCGTCTCCTGCCACCCGAGCGCGTACGTGAGGGAACGCTGCGTGGTCGTGAAGTTTGGCCCGAGCGATGAGGAATCACACGAAACACAAAATCTATACACTGCTATGATTACGGTTTCTCAGCGTGACGTTTCTTTTCTTCTTTTCTTCACTATTGCTGAAATAGTTCTCCGTTAGCGGGAAGTCAGAGTGACCTTTTGCACAAATCTCCACACAAAGTGAGGGTTAAGTACAGCTAAAGCTGATCACCCGAGGCCTCCGTCGGCTGTCCGGCCCGATCGTCCTCACAGGAGGACATTTATTGCTCTTCGAGGAGGCCCGGTTGAAAATGTGCACGCGGCGCTCCGTCACGACAAACATTCTGGGAGCGGTCGCTCCGTTCGGCCCGCGCGCTCTGTGTCCGTAGCAGTCAGCGGGTAAATTGAAAAATCAATTCCAATTTAAATTATTGGAATAAAGAACTCCAGGAGCCGGAAGATCAGGAAAAAAGAAAAGAAAAAGGAGAAGGAGAAAGCCGACCTCCACCCCCTCCCTCTTCTTCTAGATCCCCTTTAATTGGAAAGTCATTTCTTCAGGGTATTCTAATGGTTCTGAGGGAAGATTGCGAAAATAAAGTTGATGAGCTGTGGGGGCGGAGGGGGGAGGTTAATAGCGCACGCTCGTGTTTGTGGTTGGCGTGCGTTCGGCTGACCCTGTGTGTTTTCCTTGCTCTGCCACACAGTCTGCGGTCTCCCCCTCCCTCATGACAGAGACACCAAATGAAGACTAATCCAGAGGGCTCACACACACTCAGACACACACTCCCTCACGCCTGTGGTCACTCGTCTCATCCATCTGCTGTCTGGGGGAGTGTCGGCGGGGGGAGGTGGAGGAAGGGCTCTTGGGTCAAACTAAATTAACCATCCCTCGCTCACAATTGTAAAAATGTAATTGAGTTAATACAACCAACCCTGGCGATTTGGATCCTCCTGCGCGGCGAGTCACTCCGTGAAAAGCTCGGAGACGCCACTTCAGATCTGAAGCGTCTTCAAAGTCTCGTGTTGTATTGATGCAAGGTGACATGAAGCGGCCCGGTGGTTGGAGCTCATTTCAAAAAATGACTATTGTGAGATCGGTGTACGTTATTGATATCGTGCGAACCTTTTGTGTTCATTTCGTGGATCGACTCCCTCTATTGATAGTTGCTGCGAAGACATAATTTAAATGGTAATTTCAGACATTGAATGGTTTAAAATCTCCTTATTTACGAGCCATGTGGAGGGTAGGAACTGCTTAAAGTGGCAATAAACAATGTTTATGTTAAACATGGATCTGATATCCATCACCCGACTGGGCAGTAACTCAGTTGTCTTGAGCTTCGGAGGATTTTTTTTTCGCAACCAAAATAATCAGCAACAGTGTTTGCGTTCAATCCTTAAGCCAGTTTCAAGCAAACGGGCAAAAGTTGTGAAAAAAGAAATGAATTCGCTCGAGTGTACGCATGACTTCAGTCCACCAGTTAAATGGAAGAAGAAGTGGAACCCCGACAAGAGGAAAATGGAGAAAGGTCTTCAGGAAATGTGCTTCTCTTGAGGCCGTTTTTCATTGTTCCTTCATGTCCGGAGACGAAGACGTTCACACATTACAGAAATAGCAGAAACAGGTGATTAGTAATAGAAGTTCAGACGTTTTCATTAACCACAGCGCAGTTCTAAATTTTGGCAGCCAAAAAAGCAAGAAAAACCTCATTGTACTACGTAACCAAGCACCATCCAACAGACAAAGACAAGACCTATCTGCTAACGTCGCATCGATCAGCCAAAGGGACAGGCCTTTACTTCAGGAGGAGGTGATGAAGTTCATTGGGGGGCCAGAAACAACTTGAGATGATGGTTAATGTCTCTTAGTGTCCACCATATCAATATAAAAGCTGACCAGTTACTGCCCCTAAGTGGCCAGAAAAGTAATTTAGCTGCGCACAAAGCTAGCTGTAAGGTAGTAATGATCTAGCGTGGCAGAGCAATACATCCTAAAACAAAAAGAACACAGGTGATGTAATATAATCATACTCATTATTATATAGAGAATGAAAGCTTCAGGCAGTCATTGAAATTATTGATTTTTACCGCAAACTGAAACAAGCTCCAGTCGCTGTGCAACCAAAGGCCAGGATGATTGTTACACCATGACAGACTAAAACATTCACCGCCATCATCTCTGCAGGTGTTCTCCCTCTCCCCCCTCCGTCATCGCTGCTGTTACGCCATCGCCCCTTCAGTGTGTCCCGAGTGGGAGGCTTAAACTGTCCAGTCACAAGCCGGCGTGTTGCATCACATCAGCGAGCCGCCGTACACCTCCCGCGACCTTTCCGCGCCGCCTCCCTGTGACATTAAAGAAGCACGGCGCCGAGACATTTCCATTCAAGGAAACTTGTTGACGTGGTTATCGCAGACATCACAGAGCCCGGTGCCACTCCGAAGAGGCCGTACGAGAGCGATGGAGATGCTAAAGGGCGTGTTGGCCCCCACACATCACAAAAGGATGAGAGCATGTGAACACGCTTTGAGTGAAAGGAGAGAGAAAGCATGATAAAAATACATTCTCTAGAGGGAGAGACAAGAGTGTGTGTGTGTGTGTGTGTGTGTAGGGAGGGGGGGGGGGGGGGGGTCGGCTCCATTTCCGCCTAAGAAGCGCAGAGTTAAAAGGTGGACCCTGTACAAATGAAACTCAATTTCACGCCACATTATCCCTCCCTGTTCTCTTTCCTGGCTTTCATTTTCATTAAGACCAGAGACAATCATAAATTAATAATTACTGCCGAATGTCTAAGCGCAAGGCCGCCGTCCCAGCCCCCTCCCCGCGCCTCCGCGGTTTTCCATGTTCACGCTTGCAAAATGTTAATTTAGGTAATGTGGCCTGGCCCTTGTCAGATAAAACTGTTTTGTAGTTTCACTAATACATAATGGTCTATCTGATTAGGTGACATTAGTCCTGTCTTTCAGGCGATCGGGCTGCACCTTCCTAATGTCTCTCCGCAGACTCGGAGCAGCACTCAGTTATCAAGAGACATGCCGTATTACCGCTTTCACTAAATGGCAGACCGTCTCCCGGTCGCCATGATGAGCCGAGGAATTAGCTCGCCGGAGGTTAACATCCAGTTGACACCCCGGCCGAGTATAAATACAACTTCATTTTTTTCTCCTCGTGTAACTTCTTTTTTTTTTTTTTAAGAAAACGTGTCAAGATGGACGCATGTTTTTTTTATTTATTAGTTTTTCCGGCTGGTCATGCGAGCACAAAGCAACATTGTGCATTGTGATGTTACACAGCGGAATAATCCCGTCTGGGCGACGTCTTGGCGAGCACACGTCAGGCCGAGTCACAATGTGCACTCGGCGCCGCGCAGCAACACGGCTATAATGCACATTTGGTATTTAAAGTCTCCGTGCCTCATGGTCATACTTTGTACCAAATTGAATTTATTACAAAAATGTGCAGTGATATGAAACATGTGGCTGCGGGGCCTCCTTCTCTCAGATGCAAGAAGGAGGGAGGAAAAAAGAAAAAGTGCATTAGATGGAGGAATCAACTGAATATCTGAGTAAGAGCTGAACCGCCACCGCGTCTCACGAAGCTCAATGCGGGCGAGCGGAGAGAGAGAGAGGGGGATTGAGTCATTAAACGGATAACGTGGACGTCGTGTCATGTGAGTCCCTCTCAGCTTCGGGCCGAGGAGCCGGCAGGTTGAGTCTGAACTCAACCGGAAGCTTGGCCTCGCGATTGATCGCCCACTGGGTGTCATATTGTTCTTTCAAGGTTGATAGAAACTTGAACCTCATTTTTTTTAATAATACAACAACAACAACAAAAAAGGCAAGAAAGAAGAAAAGCTTGAAATATTTCAGGCCTTGAATTTCCACAATGCGGCATTGAATTATGCAGCAATCAGTCAATTATTCATCTCCGTGGCTGCGTCACGGCCGTGCTCTGAAAAAAAGAGAAAGCATGCAGAATGGGGAGTGGGCCGAGCGTGCTGTGTCAACACATTTCACTCAGAATTGCTTACTGGAGAAATTTGTCCCTCAATGTGGATTCCGTACTCTCCGATGTGTGTTTTTCTTTCGAGAGCCGCACCTGTTAGCGTTCGTTCTGAGACCCTGAAGGAGACGTGAGACAAAGACGACACAAACAATGTCGCTGGAGGAACGATCGGCGCAGATTATAATCATACAAAATAAATAAAAAGTCCCGTTTACAACTGTGATTTGACATGTATGAAGCAGACAGCTCCACCTCCTCGTAGCTTGTTCCCCGTGACCTTTGACCCTGCTGCTGATGCATCGTGAATTAGTGTCACACACTTCAAAGTACACATCAAATTCACAGTGAGCGTGTCACACCCTCATTTGCATAGTTTACATAGCATTAGCCGACACGTTAAAAGAACCAACAACACACACACACACAAGACCAAAGAAACACACACTCTTGCATCCCGCTCAGTGAGAAGGAAAGATATCACATTCTTTGAAGCAAATAATAATACGCTCATTTATTTCTATACAGTGGGCCTCCAGTGTTTTTTTTATTATTTATAGGCCGTACATAATCCATAATCCCCCCCCCCCACCCCCCTCCTCCTACACGTGCTTGTTTGTATCAGACCGTCGGGTCGTGGAGCATCGAGCTGCAACTGGAAATGTTCAAACCGCCGGGCGGCTCCTTCCTCAGAGAGACGCAGGCAGTGCGACGTGGGTCGTGCGGTCCGGGGGCAACACACAGGTTAACTCACGTGGGTTTATCATCAACATGTTAACTTTATTTGAATTTGAAGTACAATGAAGAGATGATTCGAGAAGCTATATATAAGTTATCAGTGACAACAGACCTATAGACACTCCATTGAGAACGAAAAGAGGAACAAACACATAGTGAGCATGGACACGCCTCCTCTCCTGATTGTAACACATACGTGGAACTGTTCTGCAGTGGAAGGACCGGCGGCCGCTGACGCCTCGGGGGAATATACACAGGTGGGTTCAGCACCAGGAATCCAAAAGTCTTTCAGGGGGAAAGTAACGGGGATATCATAACTTAGCATGTTCTTTATTCCCCACCCCCGCTCTCTCTCTCTCTCTCTCTCTCTCTCCCTCTTTCTCTCTCCGGGACATCACGGAACACGACAGAAAGAAAAGTGTCTTTGCGGTACGTTCAACGGGGGATTCGAGCGATGTCGTTCCGCCTCCAAAAGTTGCGTCGCGACTGATTTTTTTTTTTTTGTTGTTTTAAAAAGCTTTGAGAGGTGCTGATTTTTCGAGTGTCTCATGACAAACAAAAACAAAAAAGGAGAAGGAGAAAAATAAAAAAAAAAGTACAGTAAATTCCAAGAAATATCACCTCTGTTACAAAGATTACAGTACTATCGACAGCAAAAGTCTTCCTTTTTGAAAGTGAAATGTTTGATAATTATGTTTTCTCAAAATCGGTCCGGGTCTCGAGTGAGTCGACCCCAGTGTTCGTTCAGCACAATATAGGATTTATTAAATATCATAATTCCAGGACAAACATTGACATGCCTGCATGCTTTCTCACCAAAATGGCAGCTATAGGAAAGAATGATGGCTCAGAAATAGAAGAGAAACAAAACGGTCGGTTGATATAAATGTTGGTATTGTTTTGCCTAATAGCTCTACTGCATACACAATACCTCTTAACGTTATATACACACACCTTGTCGGGCCGACAGAGGGAGTTCTCCTATCATTATCATCAGATCTTTATGTACAACGATGGTAAAAAGGAAACTTGATTGTATTGTCATCTAGTTTAGAAAACATGAAAATCAAACATCAGTCTTCTCTTTCGACGAACACGTGGATAGATTCACATTTTTTTTCTTTATCTCTCACTCTCTTTCTTTTCTCGAGCGAGGTTCGTCTCCGCGCGGCGCTTCTCCAAAAAATTCAATTTGAAAATACAAAAAAAACAACACTTCAGTCAAATTTCTTTCTGGAAGCTTTCTCGCTGGCTGAGATACAGTATAAAACTCTTCAGTGCTGTGAATTAACGGGGTTATTACCGACAGTGTACCACTGGTACATTTACTTTTTTCATCTTTTTTTTTTTTTGGAAATTCTTTTTTTTTTTTTACTGTGCTCAATGTGTTTCGTCCTCCGCGTTGGCCAACCTGCTACGTCAGAACCGGCTCCACCCAACTCTGTGAGAGGAAAGGACTCGTTACTCTACATTCAGACGCCAGCGCTCTGCCGCTCGCAGCGTTCCAATGAACTCCACTTCTCCTCCACTAAATCAGCCTGATCAAGGCTCTCTCTCTCTCTCTCTCTCTCTCTCTCTCTCTCTCTCTCTCTCTCTCTCTCTCATCTTCATGGGTTTTCTTTTTTTTGTTTTGTTTTTCCGAATGTTCCATTTCCTCCAGCTCCTCGCGGCCCTTATCAGTACATCACGGTGGTTTTCAGGAACAGTCTTCCATCTGCAACAGAGGACACACAGGAGCCAAGGATTAGCCGACAGCGAGCACTTCCTGCTGACGCGGTCGCGCGCCGCGAAATCCGCGGGCCGATTTTCGCCGCCAGATTAGCCCGCGGGCCGGTGCGATTAAGCGCGTTTCAAACGGTGCGACATGATAACGGGTGTCAGGTGGAACGCAACCAAAACGAGCCCCTGTAACGTAAGTGCATCAGTGGAGACGTACAAACGCAGTCACGCTGTCGCATGCATATTTCATCGGCTATGATCACCGCACTCCGGGCGTCACCGCGCTGTACGCGGCGCGTTCGAGACATCTCCACTGATGCGCTCGTTTGAACACAGCGCCGCACTCGTGATGTAAAGCGCCCTCTTAAGTGACACTTCCCGGTGTGGAAATAAGTGTTTATTGGAGACGGCAGACGTCCCCGCCGCCGCGTTATCTCCAGACACCTCCAACCTAACGAGCTTTGTCCGTTTCCCAGTGAAACGTCTCTTGTCTCGGGCGTTCGCCTGAGCGAGCAGCGCCGCTCTGTACGTCGCTGAGCCGGTGAAAAAAGCAGCATCTGTTAGGCGCAGCTCTGGAGCACGTTTTGACGTTTATTACCTGCACATTTTTGCTCTGTGGCGTGTGTGTGTGTGTGTGTGTGTGTGTGTGTGTGGCGGCAATGCCTTTGTGGAGCACAGCTCTCTGTGGCGGCGCGTCTAAATAATTCAACGGGAAAAACGCCGCCGGTTGTTGGACATCGGAGATGACTCACGACTCGACGGAGAACACACCTGCTTACAGGGTCTGGGAAGTGCTTTTACTTCTGCTGGCGCTCAGAGCTTCATACGGCCACTTTCTATTATTTAAGATATTCCTTTTTCTTCCTTTTATTCCCCGACTTCATTTATTGTCTATACATTTCATATCAATTGGTCCAGTTCTTGTTAGTCTGTGTTTTATGTATTGTCGTGCATGAAGAGGAGACAACAAAGGCTTGTTGTGTGTGTGTGTGTGTGTGTGTGTGTGTACAGTATGCGAGCTGGAGAGGAGGAGGGGGGATGCACAAACACACGGGCTAATTACCCAGCACTGCCGTGGGTCTCGGAGGCATTGCACTATGGCTGCCTCTATTCAAGCAGCAACCAGCGAGTCCCGCGTAAAAGTCATTACAGCACCAATGCAGCGCTGCGAGGAACCGACAGGGCGACGATTGTGGGCCCTAACACACACACACACACACACACACACACACAACACACAACACCTCTCACGACCAGAGCAGACGACACATCACGCGCCCGCCTGCTCCGGCTTGGCGGCGGGGGCTCTCCGTCGGGGCGTTGATGGGAACGGACGGCGCTTTGATCACCTGACGCATGACGTCGTTGTAACGCGCCGTCGGATGGATGGGGGGGTGGGGGGCGGGGTTTCTTCTTTAAGAGAGACGGTGGGTGGAGTGAGGAGGCTCATCTCACTGATTCATATCTAGCTGTTTTTTTTTTTTTTTTTCAAACCAAGACGCATGCGGGAGCCTCGGCTCTCCGCACGCGCGACTCGAGGACGACGCGGCGACGTCTTGACGTCTCGCGTTTAGCGAAAGGCCCGTCTCATTAAAATATGTTAAAACTTTAGCATTTCTATATTCAAATCAAGATGAAAAGTTCATTAAAGAGAATAAATATTTCATTAGATGCTAAATAAAACAAAGGGATTTTTTTGCCTTCTCTCAGCACAAAATTCCTTTGAAAGATTAATTAATACATGTAAATTATGCAAATTATGCCCATGCAAATATTTTATGAAGACAATTAAGGGATCCATTAATTACAGCCTTTTTTGCTTCAGTGACATTCATTCATTTAATTTTAATTTCACTTTAACTGTTTTGATGTTTAATCTTGCAACAAAGAACTTTATCTCGGCGCGCAGGGGTCGTGTAAACTTGCCGAACACGTCGAGTGGGGAGCGGCGGGGAACCGGAGAAGATACTGATGGGAGGGGAGGGGGGGGGAGTGTGTGTGCGCCGTTGCCAGGCAGTACTGGCGAGGTACGAGGTCCCAGTAGCTCGCCTGCCTGTGAAAAGAGCCGCGTTTCCCTCTTGGACCCGATTCAAAACACTGCAAAAGCAATTAATAAACACAGACTGTGTTAATATCGCAGAATTAGAGAAGTGTGACAAAAGACAAATAGAAATAATTAGTTCTCTAAAAATTATGCCCTCATTATTTTTTTCCCCTCCCTCCTCCCCTCTCCATCCCTCTCTCTCTCTCTCTCTCTCTCTCTCTCCCTCTCCTTCATTCTCCCTCCTTTCGCCTCCCTGAGTTTGGAGTCGAGAACATCCCCACACGTTCCTCTCGTCTTCCTCGCGAGTGATAGGCTTGTTTTTTTTCTTCTTCTTCCTTCTCCCCCTCTTTGCTTGTGTAATTTATCAACATCATTTTTTTCTTTCTCCGCCATTCGAGGTTAATTATACAGCGAGGCTCGCGGAGTAGAGCGGAGGAGACATGGGTGGCAGACAAATGCTTCTCTAATTGAACATCACAAAAAAAAGAAAACAGGGAATGCGGGGCCCCGTCTTCCAGGTTTCCTCTTCATCCCACTCTGCGAGGATCGGCAAGGAAAAAAGAAATAAAGGTAATAATAATGAATTGATGTGGCGGCGTCGCAGCGCTCCGAACCGTCCATCCCAAAGAGAGCGCGGTTCATTTCAAGCAGTCGTGATGCGTTTAAGCAGCACAATGGCTGCTGTCGCCACAGAGGGAGTGTGAAGCTCGAACGCATTTCATTTGACACAATTACACTACAAAGAGCGCCGGCTCTTTATATGAGCGTAAGGAAATCACAGTCGTTAAATCACACAAATTTGGTATGAAATAAGGGGGCTATAATTAACGTTATCTTTGTATTGAAATGGTGACATATGGATTTCCTTTTTTTGGACATCAAACCGCCTCAGATCCCCGCAGTGACTGAATGACATTTAATTAGGGAGGAGTCACCATTTCACTTAGCACACTGCCTTTCTTTTTGCCCTTTCACAAAATATCCGTTCAAGTGGACTAATCAAACATTAAAGAGTTAAAGGAGCCCAACTTGTTCGAGCACGCAGAGAGGAACATTTCCCACTTTTCACAGCGAATTACACGGATAAATTGTGTGCGTGTGTGTGTGTGTGTGTGTGTGTGTGTAGAGGGGGGGGGGGGGGGGGCGCTGATAAGGGCCGCTCTGAGCGGACGCTGGCGAAGGCGTATTTAAAAAAGAGACGTCGGAGTGATAATGAGGACATTCAACCTCGGCAAGGTGTCTTGTATCTGGGTAAACACAGATAGCAGGCGGCCTCCGGAAGGTTATCGGCGGAGCGCCCTTCCCCAAACACATACTGCACCCCCAAGGCTAACAAACAAACAAACCATTAAAAATGTACAAGGCTTATTCATAAAACGGATTGATTTGCCCCGTTTATTGCTATCAAAGGGGGGATTTCGCAGGTTTTTTTCTCTTTCTCTTTCTTTTTTTTTTCTCGCGGTTTTATGACTCATTAATGCTTCCTGAGCTGTAAACAAAACACTTCTCTCGCGTCGTTCTCCGCGTCGTTTTCGGGCTGAGCGGTTCCTCCCGATTTTGTCTCTCCGACGGCAAAAAAATAAAGAGACGAAGAATCAGGAAACAAAAAAAAAAAAAGCACCGCAGACGCTAAAAGTCGAGCAAAAAGAGCAATATTATTCCTCCAGAAAGACCAATGATCTTGACCTAGTGCTGCGGCCCAGATGGTGAGCTGTATGCCTGAACAGCAGGCACAGTAACACTAATGTTCATAAACCGAAGCCGTGTGTGTGTGTGTGTGTGAGAGAGAGAGAGAGAGGCAGAGAGAAAGAGAGCAAGAGCGAGCGCCAGAGAAAGAGAGAGAGATTTATTGTCTCATCTGAGCCCTGTACCTTGTATTGTCCTTTCAGCATCTGTTCTTCCACTGCTGCGGTCACTCTCCATCTCAGGGGTCAGAGAGTCTGCGAGAAGAGAGGGATCGCCGCCGTTAAACATCCTCCCGACAAAACACCTTCACAGCATCGCTCATTCAAACAGCGCCGAACCTTTTTCCCTTTCTTTTACCTCGAGCTGCGTCCGCGTTATCGTTGGACGCGTCGTGCTCAGCATCACGACTTGACTCGACACGTCGGATGAAGTATCCGTTAAAGGTGGACAACCCGGCCGCTCAAACGTGTGTGCCGGAGTCAAAAGCGCGGAAGAGTTGGCGGCAAAGACGACGCCAAAGTGTCAAAAGGTGAAATTGTCCCCGCATTAAATTATTCATTGTCCTATTTTGGATTTGGTAGCCGGTCTCGTCACCCCCGTCCCGTGTACTGCTGCTGGCTGGCGGCGAGCCGACTCGGGGTGTCAATGTTGGGACACACCGGCAGTAAATCACATTTCATTTTGCATGCGCCTCTAAAGGGCTTAAATGTGTGTGTGGTTGGTTACTTTACACCGCAGCCCACGGTTGAAGCGTGTCGAGTCCGTTACCTCGACACGATTCACCAGGACCCTATTTTAATAATCAACCATGACTTCAGCTTTTTTTTTATTTACTAAACTAAAAGTCTCCGAGTTTTGGACGCGGCATGGACAAAAGGAGACCTTGGCTTTGAGGCGCAGCGTTGAGCTGGTTCAGTTTGTCTTATTAGAATCTATTAGACATTTTACAAATGAACCCGATCCACGGAGGAATATCCGGTGGCAATAACCCACAGCTGCTCCCCGGTGCATGAGGGGAAGAGGGGGGGGGCGGGGCAAGCCTCACCGGGCGCGACGAGAATGGAGAGCGGACAGTAAATTACATCCACAGGAACACAAGCGTCAGTTAGCGCTTTCGTGTAGGATAAGATAGCAGCGCTTATCTTGTTAGCATTGCTGTAAAATAAAATGCACATTTTCAATTGGACACATTTGCCCCATACCCTCCCCCACCCTCCTCATGCCCCACCGTCCCAGCAGTAACCCCGCCAGATGTCTGAGTGAGTGAACTGTACAGTAGGAGAGCCTCACTGTGAAGCGTCTGACCGTTGAGTGACCGCATGCTGTCGGAGGGCGACGGCTGCTTCAGAGTCTGCTCCACCTGCTCTCTCCTCTTGGACTCGTACTCCAGGGCCTCCTGGAGTTTCCTCTTGGCCTTCTTCTCCTTCTTCAGGCGCTTCTGAACGATCGCTGCGACGGGGGAAGGGAAGGGGGAGAGGCGGGTTATTGAAGCCGTTGCGCTCCAGCGAGACAAAAAATGTGCTAAATTTGGTATGAAATCAATTAAACCTAAATATTTCATAACATATAAAGATCCTCCTTCATGAAAGACAATACTGGCTGCGCCTTAACAAACCGCTGGAGGGAATTCAAGCAAATTGAAACATTTATTGGGATATTTTTCACGAGTTTCTCTCATTAAACATAAACGACGCGGTTAGCATACGAGGCCGATGCATTTAACATGAGACCGAGAGTGAGTTTCTCTAACTTAATGTGTATTACCAATTATGTCAAGCGACTGAGGGCGCTAAGCAGATCGCTGTGTGTGTGTGTGTGTGTGTGTGTGTGTGTGTGTGTAACCAGTGAAACGCAGCCGCCCGTGTCGGCGTCGCAGTTAAGGAGACATTAAACATACATGCGGCGCTGGTGTTTGTACATTCAGGAGCGAGAGCGTCTACACGAGCGCAGGCCTGCGTCAGCCCGGATAACACACACACACACACACACACACACACACAGGATCCAGCACTGGGCCAGTACCTCTGTTCTTCTGCTCCATGACGAGCTGCTTCTCCATGGTCTCTCTGAGCTCCCGCTCTCTGAAGAGCTCCATCTTCAGCTCCGTCTTCTCCAGCTGCACCTGCTTCTCCTGAGCGCGCGCGTTGTCAATCGCCACTTTGAGCAGGCCCTGCACACACACACACACACACACACAAACACACACACACACACATACGGTATATGAACACATAGAGATTGTGTAGAGGGGAGGCGGCAGGTAAGTAGAGTGATGTGGGCTATTTAAGAGGCTGGAGAGACAGCAAACCACGCTGAAAGTGTGTCACAGCAGTTCTTTGAGAAGCGGGACACGAGGGCGCAAAGCGGCCCGCCATCGCCGCCGCCGCCGCTGCGTGGTTTCCCTATTTCAGGCGCGGCGCCACCTTTGCCGCTCCTTTCTAATCCATTGAAAATCTCACAGGATCTAGTGCCAGAGTCCGTGTAATCATCCTTCGTATCTCAAATAGCGATGTGTGACGCGAGGGCCCGGACCGTCGAACGGGAGAGACAGGAAATGACGTAATCGTGGCGCCAAAGCGCGGGGATGACACAGCTTTAAATGTTTCGACAGAGGAGGAGGAGGAGGAGGAGGAGGAGGGAAACGCCGCCACGCTGAAGGTCGAGATGGAGCTCACCTCCTGGTCGAAGCTCCAGCCCGCTAAGGAGAGGGTAAGAGCTTTACAGGCGAGAGGTCAGCGTCTTCACTCGCCACACAGACTCTGTGTTTCCCTCTCACACCGTCCGTGCTGGATTGTAAGCGGTACGCGTAGCAGCGCGAGCGGATAACAGGAATGACAAGTATCCCATCATGTATCAACCACGTTACGGCCGTTCATGACACTCCTGACAGTCCGGGAGTGGAAAGACTCTTTCACAGTGCGCCGCCGCCGCCGCCATTACTTGGTCACGATTACTCCCCATCCACGCGCAATTATATCAAATGCACTGGGCTATAGCTTACTAATTGTCGATTTCTTTCTGACCCCAATTTAATTCTAAGTTGCTTTATCCTAATTTTCCGCTCGGCTTCATTTTGTTGATTTGTACATAAATATTCAACGCGCGGATCATTATCAAAGATGACTCGGTGGAGTGTTGGGAGCTGGCGACGGCTTTACTCGGGGCTCTCTAATTACCACGCCGAGCCACGAGAGAAGAGGCAGGACTCGTGATGCCGGCGGTGCAAGTGCAACGAGGAGGGCAGCAGCGTGCACACATCATTACACTCAGACAGAAGGCAAATACATTCATCTTTCTGACTGGGTGGGGTGGGGGGGAAAAGGGGGCTCTGAGTAGACAGGTGTTGTTAAGGTATGCAGATTTACAGTTGAGTGTATCTGCAGTTCTGATGGCCATGTTAAGCAATCTGCCGTCCAGCTTTTGGACAAAGACGAGCTCCGATATAGAAGGTCTCCGTCAACAATGACAGTTAGACCGGCAAGTTTAAAAACACTCGGTTCTTCTTTGGGAATGGGAGTATTTTTTTTTTACCAATTAAATCCTCAAGCCTTGACCAGAAAATAGATTGTTTGTGAGTGGACATCTGAATGACACACCGGGTGATGGTTTCATAAGTTGCTTCTTGGTTGAAGTTACTGCCAGGAACTTTAATTTGGTGTTGATTTTGGCGGCCGTGTTCCTGAGCACAAGAGTTTTAGAAAGCCTCTTATTTTACTGCAGGAGGGGCTCTCACAGTCTGCTACTCTCAGTCCTGGTTCTGGTGTCTCGGGTGTCTCTGTGTGTTGGGCAGCTAAGAGCTCCCCTGCTGGGATCTGGGTCTGTCCGTGGTGCCGGAGGCCTCGCTGGAGTCTAAGCCGGAGTGTCTAGTGTGAGTCTGCACAGAATCAGACCCGGTGGCACCGACGACAATCATTAGGAATAACTACTGGCTGGTCTCCTTTACCGATGTGGGTCATACGGGCGTCCGTTTTAAATTGATTGATACCGTTTCATAAGGAGTTTCAAGCTCCTCGCACTAACGAGTAAAGTTTGACAAAAACAGAAAATAAATCTTCAATCAAGATTGCCTTGCAGCTTTGTTTTGCTGAGCTTTGAAACAAATCTCTCTTTTTTTTCAGTGGATGGAGTTTGCTAAATTATCAAGGACAACAGCTGTTGAAGGCTTTGACAAAAAAAAAAAGAAAAAAAAAGAAGCTTGTTAGTAGACCTTGGGTTAAGATATCCAAGGCGATGAATGTGTAGTGTCTGGAAAAGATTGTGGGGAAGAGTTTAATGGTAAAAGTGCCATTACGGTTAAAGAAAAGCGATGTTCTCTGTTTGAAGGAGACGGGAGGCGTCAAAGACTCTGTATGCATTGTGCATCCCGACCTCAACTCTCGTACACTGCGTGTTAACAAAGTCACCCTGCTTCTTGCTTCCTGCTGCCTGTAAGCATGTCTGAAGCTGTTTAAACTAAACTCCAAAGCGGTAAAGACGGTCTTTGAGCTTAAGTAAAAATTGGCAACATATTTCCACTTTTTGGCGCCCTCAGGTGGTAGTTGAAACAAAAACACTGTGGCAGACACATCGCAGGCTTGTTCGGAAGCAAATATGTCAAAAACGCACTTCTACACATAGCAGCTTGTTTCCCAGGCTACATGAGGGCCCGGCTACGCTGGGTTTCGGAAAAAGGCGCCAAATGAGATCGATCTGAAACCGTCAGCAGACGCGGAGCTTTTCCGAAAGTCGTCCTCTCCCACTTTACCTGTATGTTGGTGAGGAGAGTCTCTATTGACGACAAGCCGTCTGGGAAGAGGAATGGTGAGGGGAAGCCAGGGGGCAGGGCCTGGCCGGCCAGTGACAACCTCTCGTAGCTGTCTCTTGCTGTTGGGGTGCACATCGAGTTGTCCTCTGCGGAGAAACACAACAACATTGGAACTTGATTAATCCTTCATAGCGTATCGCTTTGTGAAACCCGAAAAAACGACTAAGCGGGGAGAACGTGCGAGTCGTTTTTAGCGATGCCAACCAGTAGGGGGCGCCAAGCTCGATTATTGATCTCTGCCAGCTCCCTCTCCCTTTCCTCCCAGACTGACTCCCCCCCCTCTCTCAGAGACCCCTTTGTATTGCTTCTTCTCAAGTGTGGGGTTAAACAATATCTACCGGGACATAAATCGACCCCCCCCCCCCTCCTCCCCTTTAAGAGATGTCATGAGATCAGAAGCAGGCCCGCGCTTTCCAAACCCCGGAGGGCTGCAGGCTTCCTTTTGTGTACGCACGCACGGGTGCCTGTCAAACCGAAGATGACATCATCCTCCATTCATCACCGGCGATGAGGGGTAGGGCCCTGCCATCTGCCGTCCAGCCTCTCTCCACCAGGCCTCGGAGGAGGAGGGGAGCCGGAGAGGCGGGAGGCGAACCGGCAGACACAGATACAGCCTGGTCAAACTAAAACAGTATGTCTGACACATGTTTTCTGTTGGTTTTTTTTTTTTGTCCAGTGAGCTTTTTATCAAGCCAACAGTGTTGTAAGTGCTACCATCTTGCACAGAGCCGGTTTATTAAACACATCCAGTCGGGGAAAATGAAGGAAGGTCTCCGCAGGAAGTCTGCGCCATCAGCTGTTTAATTGTTAATTCCATAAAAAAGGGAGGGCGTTGGGGGGAGGGGGGGGGCAAAGCTTTATTTGTAATGTGGAACCCTGGCTACCTCGTGCACCTCTCTGCTCTCATCCAGTATTCATATGTGTTTGTGTGGCAGGCGGAATCTTGTACAAACAGCGGAGTGGAGCCGAAGCAGCCCCCATGCCTCTCCCTCCCATCAATATTCACCGGCGCTCGCCAAGTGCCGGGAACAGCTGGTCTTACATTAATTAGTTTAAAGTATTTATTTCACCCATCCTCAGAGCAGATTGAGCAAAAACATTGGAGATTATTTCGAGCATCTGCAAATGCCCTGGAAACATCTCCGCGCCAAAAAGTCGAGTGTTAGGATTCACAGTTTAGGTTTGTAATTTGAAGAACGATTTTATTTTTTTCCCCTCCTCTCATTTCTTCCTCTGCGAGAGGGGAAGACGGTGAAATATGCACCGCTGGTCCGTGGAGAGAGCAAACAACCTTTTCTCCTTTTCTTTTTCCGATGGAGTTCACTCCTGTTGATTAATTAGAATGGATGGTTGCCTAATGGATTAAAAATTGTTTATAATTTGACTTCATGAAAGTAATGAATTGCCCACTTTTAAGAAGCCACTCCCGTGCTAATTTGTTTTTGTTTGGCGCCGCCCGGCCTCCGCTTTGAGGTGGGCGTCCCGGGGTGGGAACGCAGCGCGCACTCTCCTTTACGCCGTGGCACGACATGAAAGTCCCATTTTATCTCAATAAAACCGCTAATCAAAGATCAAAAGCATTACAGTTGGCTGCGGCTCAGGTTGATATAGATGTATTGCGCGCATTATATGCATGCATCACCCACCTCCAATAAAATCACCATAACAACTAGAGACGTTAGTAGACCTCGGGGAAAGGTCTGCTGTTGTAGCTTTGTAATTGATTTGTACTGTAGGCACTTTGTCCCTTATTTAGTGTTGGCATTAATCATAAATCATTGCTTTAACAAACTCGGGCTTCCCACTCAGCAGGCCTCCCCTCCAACACAATGTCGGATCACACGGAATATTTGATGGCTTTGTTGCGGGGGAAACAACCTGTCATGCTCTGGGAAAAAAAAAAAAAAAAAAGAGCAAACAGCGTGTTTTGTTCGACAGACTCCGACTACAGTACAGCACCCCCTTGTCAGATAACATTTCCACCAGGAGCTATGCATAAACACAGGCGTTTAAAAAAAAAAAAGAAAAAGAGAAAAAAGGGAATGGGAAGCTAATAAGTGACTAATTTAATCAATATAATCAAAACGGGCTTAATGAAACTCAGATGTAAATTCCAGCGGAACACGATCTAGATCTGTGGTTTCTGTAGCCCCCCTTTTTCCCCCACCCCTCCTTTTTTTCTTCTTCTTCTTCCTCCTCTTCTTCTTCTCTGTGCTTGGCTGCAAATGCTGGCATGTGTTTGCATGTTTATTTCTCACCATTGCTCCGGAATCATTGACTTCAACTTAATTACAGCGACAGGCGCTGGAGTGATGGGGGCCGGGCGGAATGGAGTGCTCTGTTTCCAGGTGATATTTCTCCACTAGCGGGGCTGCCAACAGCAGCTGTGACAGCCTCTTGTGCTCAACCGCACGGTAAAGGTACAGTTAAGGGCCCCCCCCCCCCTCCTCCACTACCTCCCACCACCACCACCACCACCGCCGCTACCCCCACCCCCAGCAACTATGAAATACTGCGTGGAAAAACACTCGCAGGTCACCCCTGTCACAAATAACATTTCATGCACAACTGTTTCGGCGGATAATAGGAGCCACAAATAAAAATGGGACGCTGTAAATACAATGCATTCTGAATGAAATGCCATAATTTAAAACAGCGGCCCGCCCTCCCTGCCTCCCTCTCCGTCCTCCTCCACCCTGCTCTCAATAGCTGCAGAGGGAGTCCTTGACAGTGTGCTAGCAATGATGAATCACCTATCCAGTTAATTTTCTCACTCCTCATGTGTTGTGCTGCTAAAACAGGGGCCCAGGAATTGACTTGACAAACTATGAATGTAAAAAATATCACTTGGAGGGATCTGGGCTTATCTCCAATTTACATGTTATTAGATTTGTGTTGCAAGCAAGGCACTTGGACCTAGTAAAGCTGGGGCGGGAAAAAAAAAAGAGAAAAAAGAAAAGAGGAAAAGATGTGGCACATGATAACCGGAGATAAAACATGTCTAAAACCCACTTGAAAGCCTTTGAAATGTTTGATGGGAGAGTCGCGGGGAGCAGAGAGAGAGAGAGAGAGAGGGAGAGAGAGAGAGAGAGAGAGAGAGAGAGAGAGAGAGAGAGAAGCAGAGGGAAACTGGCCTGATTTAAAATGTGACAGACACACACGCGGCAATCTGTGGTAAATCTAGAAGAAACCTTGGGAAATTTAGCTGCAATCTCTGGATAAATAGCTGTAATTGACCTTGGGAGTTGAAAATGTGCCATATGTTTCTGGTTCCTGTGTTTGAAACTGGGTCCCTCAGGACAATTCAGCTGAGTCCTCGCACGGAAGGCAGCGGGAAGAAGAGGAAGGTACGGCGAGACACACAAAGAGAGAGAGAGAGAGGGGGAGAGAGAGAGAGGGAGGAGAGAGGGACGCCGGGAAAAAGGAGGAGATAGATGGTCGGAGACGGAAGACAGATGGATGGATGGATAGGTGAGGCTGAGGAAGAGCAGGCTGGAATAGAATGGGTGTGCAGAGAATGAAAGACTGACAGAGAGGAAGAGAGATAGGCGAGCGAGAGAGAGAGAGAGAGAGAGAGAGGAGAGAGAGGGAGAGCAGAGGTACACTTGGCCGGCCAGTCAGTGTGATATATTGACAGGTGAAGCCTTTGTCCTTGCAAGCCGGTGTTCCTCCCAGCAGGAGGAACTGAATGCTAAACCTGCAGGTTGTCAGCGCGGCCCAACACAAAGCGCGGCGCCGCTTCTCGCTGCACAATTACATTTGATTCGACCTGCCACGGGCTGCCGACGGACCGGCCTCCTTCAAATGGAGTAGTTATGACCTCTCGGACGGCCATTAGGCCGGCCAGCGCAGCATTATTGCGCCTGCACTTAACGTGCTGGATTTGGAAAAAAACATCTTGTCAAGGGAAATATCTCGTCTTCTGGAACACATGCAGCGATGGGAAAAAAAAAGAAGAAGAAGAAGAGGAAAAAAAAGTAGTTGCATGCAATTTGAGCACTTTAAAAAAACATGAGCCCAGCTTATCTTGCGAGTGATGTCTGCACTCTGAGAGGTCTTTCTGGCAGAATACACTCAGCTTCAGCTGTGTGGCGGTTACAAGGCGGAGCTCTCATAGTGTGTCATCAGCTCATTTCAATAAATGTAGTTCTTGTTTTGTGACTCTTGTGGAAATCAGATTGAATTTGGACTTGACAGTTTATAATAAATCTACTGTAGGGCTAGATTGCCCCGCAGGCACACATTTCTTAAAAGGACAGTACAACCCAAAAAAGAAAAATCAAGAACACATTTCGTTCCCCTCACCCATGGCGCTGTTTATCAATCTAGATAGTTTTGGTGCGAGTCGCTGGAGATGTCGCGGATGAGACTGATCTCTAATATAATGGGTCTGTGTGGCTCAACAGCAACGCTCTCTTTCCCAGACACCAATGACCCGCTCACTCAGGACACTCCACGGGGCGACTTTTTTTACACCCTCCCTCAGCCGTACCACCGCGCTGACGGGGCGAGAGACGCGAGCACGCAACAGCGGGAGGTGTGAACATCGACTCACAACAAAACAATCCAAATTGATGAATAGCAGGACTACGTGAGAGGACATATATGATCTTGAGGGTGTACTGTCCCTTTAAATAACCTGCGTGACGAATCCATACAAGGCAAATTCCTTTAGCATGACCATCACTTGCATATGCTGTGCATGTGTGTGTGTGTGTGTGTGTGTGTGTGTGTGTGCACACAGTGAAGAAAACGAGAGATGAATGCAAACACAAACCCTCACCCCACACACGCACACACACACAAACACCCACACACTCTCATTACACACACATGAACAGCACACACAGTAATGTGCCCTCATCACATTTAAGCTAATTTCCTTTTCATCACGGAGAGAGGAAAATGAGTGTTTGCCCCATCCCTGCTGGGGGACAAAGTCAAGAGCCCCGGTCGGTTCGGGCTAGATTAACAGGTAACATTTGGCTCCCACTCTCTTATCACAGCGTGAAAATCAAAGCGCGTGGTCTTTTTTTCCTCCTTCTTCTTCCCTCTCCCCCTCTATTGCTCTCCCCTTCTCCCCTCCCTTAATGTTCACTTCACTTAGAGATGAAATCGCTTGCTGCACAAACCCATTTGGGGAGAGGAGAGAAGGTGAGCGGGATAATCAGGCTGGCCACTGGGCCGTGTTTCCTAAATGCTCTCCAAAACATTACTGTGCACAGGCATAAAATTAGCACCGGGGACCTTAAAATGTTGACATTTAGCATGACTTTTTGGAGAGTGACACCCTCATATTTTCTCGTAGGATATCATTAAATCTCAACTGCCCCGTGGCTGTGCCTTTTCCATTAATAACCAATTCGGTGTGTCACTTCTCCCTCTCGCTGCCGCTCCCGCTCTCTCTCTCTCTCTCTCTCGCCACCTTTTTAAAGTAATGAGTCCATTGCTTTGCCTTAATAAATTGAATCGTATTCTCAAGGCCACGTGAAGATAGAGCCACAGATGGACAGGCTGCGCGGGAGGAAATAACCATAAATCCTTTACTGTCAGGAGAGGCGGCTTCCGGGGGTGACAAAAGAAGACAGTCGCGATGCTCAATTGGGATCACAAGCGAGACGACAAAAGACACAGTTAAAAGGTTGATGCTCTCTCTCTCTCGCTCTCTCTCTCTCCTCTTTTTAAAAACTGTCCTTTCACTGGCTCTTTTTTCCTCCATCGCTGCTGAGAAAACACCCGCGAATGATTGAATCCCAGACGCCGATCAGAGCGACGGATGATCGCACCGCGATAATCTACGAGCGGTACGCGGGAAACGCAACCCACCGCCAGCACGCACACTGTGCATTTTTATTAACATTTGTTTAATTGTTAGCTGAAAAGAGAGAGAAAGAGAGAGAGAGGCAGAGAGCAAGAGGCGAGGGAACAGAATCCGTGTTGACTTCCATTCAGGAGGAAGATATCTTGTCTTTTTATGCGGCCCATGTCATATTTATTGCATAAAGGTCAGAGTGTTCATTTGTTCAAAGTCAGCGTTTTTTCCCCCCCCTCTCTCTCTCCTCTCCTCCATGTAATAAATGCAGGGGGCTATGTCATTATCGGACCTCTGAGGATTACGGGCTTGGCTGACTGTGATGACTGCATAAAAGCATACAGGCATACTTTTGTTTCTGCCAGCACGCACCTTCAAATGAGCTCTTAAAAAGCGAAACGGCAGCGCAGACGAAATGGCCTTTTTTTTTTTTTTTTTCCTTTTGTGTGTGCGGAGGGAGCGGGCGTCGCAGCGAGGAGATAGATGGAGCGAGGCCGTTTAAAGGTTAGGGATCAAACCCTGCGTCCAGAGCTCCTAGTCAAATCCGCTGGAAGCTCAGAGGCGGTGGAGGGCCCGAAACGTAAACGCGCGGCTCGGAGAAAGAAAATGACTTGAATGGATTCCTGTAATTCACCTATTGAGCTGCAGCGGTGGAGAGGATGACGCCCGGGCAGGGGGACATGAGGGCGAGGCACTTTGAAGCTGTTTAGATTGTCTTTGCGTATTGACCTCCGTTGACCGGGTCCGTCTATTGACAGAAGAATCCCAGAGATTAGACTAGCCTTGACTATTGATCGGGTATTTTGCCTGGATCATTCCCATTTCAAAAAGGGGGGGGGGATCATTTGCACTGTACACGCTACTAATCTCTCTGACCCCGAGCCATTTATCCCCCCCCCCCCCCCCCTTCGTCCTCCTCTCCCCCCCACTCTTTGTTTAGTTCTCCTTTGTTTGGCATTTATTAATTCATTAGAGCAACTTGGCATGCAGCTTAACTTTCAGACGGTGACTGGGGAGTCCTGCTAGCGCCCGATAGGAACGTGCATTCCCGTGGAATTCGCCACCGTATGTGCGCCCCCCGACGGTCGCGGCGCACACGCCAATTACATATTGATAATTAAGCATTCCAACTAGCAAACAAGAGAGGAGATCCCCCCCTTTCCATCCGTAATCACTGGGTTTTTAATGGAGCGAGCATTAGCTCGATGTGGTTGTCCTGACGGTCCGTTGCTAGATCAGAGCGTGGAAGGAGTGGGCGTGGGGACGAGGGGACACGTCGGCGTCATTGCAACCCTACAGACAGGCTACGCCGCCGTCGATTGGGGCGTCGCCACCGGCTGCCGCTAATCCAGACGGGATGAGCTGCTTTTAAATGACGGGTGTAGAACAAACAAAAAAAGAAGAGGAATCGGAGAAAGGAGGGGGGAGTGTAAACTTTAAAAGCTCTGGCTTAGAAGCACTTTCTCTACGGCGGCCTAAGCTCAACACACACAAAAAGAAATGGATGCAAATCCATTAGTAGGCCGGGTTTCACAGTTATAAAAATACTTAAGGGGTTTTAATAGGAGCGACGTGTTAAACGCGCGGAAATCTGTTTTGATAACATTATTCATAACACTGGCTCTGGCGCCGCGTGAATTAATAACACTTCATTTACAGAACGGAAGAAAGCTGTCATGGTATTTCCAGTTAAAGAGATTAATTTTTAAACACCTAATTGACAGGCCGGGGTTAGGCGGGATAAGCAACACGCTCCGTAAGGCTGCAGCTGCAAAGTCAAGGTGACTGGGATACTCGGAGAGAGGCTTTCAAAAAAAAAAAAGAAAAAAGAAAAAGAAAAGCAGAATAGAGAGCAGATGAGGGAGGGAGCGGAGAGAATTAGTCCTCGAGCACTTCTCCCTCCGCCCCCTATTCTTCCTCTCTTTATTAGGAATGATTTACTCTCTCAGTGAAAGGATATAAAAGCTCAAGTATAGCGGCGTAATTATCGCGGAGTGAAAATTTAAAGGTTTGACTCACAATGTCCTCAAGTCGGCGAGCAGACTGCCAGGCGATAAGAGCGACTGTGTGTGTTTTTTTATTTCCTCCTCTTCCTCTCTCCCCGACGCGCCGCGCACAATTGGTGGTGTTTTATGGGCTTTGCCGAGGAGGAGCACACAAACAGCACTCGGCTCCGCAAGTCTGTAAACATGATGGACTGTGGCGAACTGCGAGAGGGCCCGGTGTTTACCTTGGCAGAGCTCGGCCCTGGCAGCAGCATGTCGGCGGCAGCACTTAATTACTGTTTACATGTAAATATTAAAATTATACAAACAAACCCCACGGAAATGTCTCCAAAAGTACAGAAATACATATTCAGGGTCAACCTTATCTGTCGGCAACAGTTGCCCCGCCGCTCAGGTGCGAATTGTTTTGAATCGCAAATTTCCTCTCCTTCCCCGCATTGTACATAATCTTCATAATTGTTTAACGCCGTTGTCCAAGGGCATCCGGGTAAACGTGCGCCCGCGATCTGCATAATAGCAGATGCTCGGATATGTAAAGCGCACCGTGTGTTTTCTCGGAGACGATGGAGGAGAAGAAGAAGAACAACCCCGCTACAAAAAAAGAAGAAGAAGGTTATTGTTCAAAAACAGGTTTTATCTGGAGTAAGGGCCGAGATCATCGATGTCTCCAATCGAGACCGTAAGAGATGATTGCTTTGATTGCAGACCTGTCTCTCTTGACTATATATATATATATATATATATATATATATATATATATATATATATATATATATATATAGTAGAGCACCAGTGCCTACTGTGCATCTCTGGTATGGCTGAGTAAAGCACTTGTTCATTTGCAGCGAAGGGTAACATGAAACAGGCCTCAGCCTCCTGATGGACAGGGAGATTTCACCTTCGCCAGTGAATGATAATGCATTATTAAATTTGCCTCTCTGCTCACTAGATACACTTAGCTGACCACAGCATATTTATCTCCCCATCCGAGGCTCGCGTCTTGGCAGCAGAGAGCATTCTGTCACTTTTGAGGCATTTCAAAGATTAAAAAGAACCTCTCTCTTTTCAACGTCCCTAAAAGCATCCCCACCCCGCCCACCCCCCCTCCAACACCCCCCCCCCCTCCTCATCCACTCCCACCCACCACCACCTTTTCAGTGAAATGTGATTAGCAGGGGATGGTGTCACGCAATGGAACATTCATGAGGGGGAGAACAAATATCCAAATGAACTCCCGTGTCCTCGAGGAATAGCCCCCTCTCTGCACCATCAGCAATCCTTCTCTCTCTCTCTCTCTCTCTCTCTGTCTCTCTCTCTCTCTCTCTCTCGCGTGCGCACAGGGGGCCGGTGGAAATTTGATTGATCCTCTATTGAATTATTTTTTTGCACTCTTTCATTTCAACGGGACGCACTGACAAGTTGTTTGATCATAAAGCATTATTGTCTGCCAAGTCACATTTCAGGGTTGTGATGGCTAATGATCTTGCCTCCCGACTTAGGGAAAGTCAGGTAGTCAGCATGTGTTTGAAGCCTGAAAACGCCAAGGACACCGGGGGGGTGTCGAGCAAAACACTGTGCATTAAAGTCAGAAAGATGAAGAGACAGAGGGAACGTATCGAACTTTTCTTTTAATGATACTGCCGATGTCGGTGAAATATTTACGCCGCGCGACTGATGCCTGAACTTCTACCGGACCCAAAGTCCCTCAACTTCCTACTTTTTTTAAATAAAAAAACACAGCGAATGCAAAAAGGAGGAGCAGAACAAAGACTACAAAGGGCTGGAAATCACTTCTTTTTTTTTTACTGTTGTCACCCTTTTCATCTTTTTTTTCCAAAATACAGCCCCCTCTCTCTACATGAGCCCATCGGTGTCCACGGGTCCAAAAGCAGCTGTATGTAATAGACTGTAACCCCCCCCCCCCCTCCATCATTCTGACTGGGCACCAGCCACCGACCTCTACTGGGGGCAGCATCCTGGCAAAGAGAAGGCGTGGCGAACCTTTGTCCATCGCGTTCACGCCGGCACATCGGCGATCGCTCAGCTGACAGCGGGAGAAGGATGACCCTCCAGGTGAGCCCCCCCCCCCCTCACCCCTTCCCATTGTGCTGGGAGAACATTACTAGTGCATCTCCTGTTGCGCCAACAAGAGTTTCTAATGCTCCGCCGGGGGGGGAGCTATGAATTTCCATATTACCGAAAGTTTGCGGAATCAGTTTCGCCGCCGAAAAACAAAGTGAGACGTGGCGTTCTTTAACTGCAGTGGGGGGGCTGAGGGAGAGCGGTGGAATTAGTTTGTTGGCAAAACGCTCAAACTGCCACATGGTGTCTGCAGAACCGTGGACGACGTACATACATATGGCCCGTGTTTCAAACCCCACCCCAGGGAAATAAAATGATGTCAACTGTTTGATGTCCAAAGTGAGTTTACAGCCAAAGGCTTCCGTACCTTTCAAATCCCCCCCCCACCCGTTTGTCAGCTACCTGCTGTTTTTCACGAGACAGAGGCTTGTCGGAAGCTATCGCCACAGACTTTCTGTTTGAAGCAATTCAATTAGTCACATGTGAGATAACACTTAGCTCTCTTCTAGTCCTCTTCCCCCCCTTCTTCTTCTTCTCCTCCTCCTCCTCTTCTCTCTCCTCACACGTCGTCTAATCTCCGCTTTTTAACTTAAAACTTTGGACGAAAAACAATCAAGTTCAAACGAACGGCGCCGCGAAAAGGAAAAGAAGGAAGGAGAAAAAAATTCACCATCTGGTTCCTCCGCACCGGGTGACACAACTTTGGAAAATGCTCTTTTTAAGACGACAACAAAAAACAGCCTTTGTCCTTCATCGGCAGAGATAAACATGAAGAAGACGACGATGCGTCGAGAGCGCCTGTCTCTCTGTTCGCCGTGGACCGAGAGAGGGGTGGGGGAGGGGTGGGGGGGGCACACCGTCCTTCCCTTCGCTGTGCCCCCCCCCCCCCCTTTTTTCCTCCAAAGGGTGCGTCGCGCGAGAGATTAATTTAATGCTCTGCCAGGATCATAAAGATCAAACAAGTGGAGAGATATCATTAAACCATTGGAATGTTATCTCATTTATCTAAACAAACCGATGCGACGAACAAGCCTAATTAAAAGAGCTCGCCATAAACAAAGCCTCGGATGGCGAGGCCGCACCCCCCCCTTCGGCTTTAACAATGCAAAAGCATTTATTTTATTAATCTAATGCATCATGTATCATATCATTACAGTTCAATATATCTATCATTAATTTTATTCCCTTCACTTAAAGCTTTTATTGGAATTACTTTGGTTATTAGTCGGTTCTAATGTATTGGTTACCTCTGGATCTGGCTGCTACAATCTCTCTTATCTCGCTGCATAAACCTGTGCATGTTATTCAAATTGCCTCATTTATTATGATAGCTTCCTCATGTAAATTGTGCTGACTGCTCGCCCTTGCACAGTCCTCATTAGACTAATGAAAACCTTCAAACGAAAAAACTAAACAACCTGCCAAATAAAGGTCCGGGGTTATTATGAAAATTACAACTGTGGGAGCCGGGAGAAGCTCTCTTCATTAATTCATGCTCAGCAAATTGGTAACTAATTTAGTTGCACTCCTCTGCATTAATGGGTTATTTTATAAAAATGTTTTCCAGAGCCCGAGACCTCTGGTGCGCACACTGGAGGGAGCTCGGAATCCTAATCAAGACCGGTGACATATCAGGAATTGACAATCTCGGAGACGGACGCGTGCGTGGGGGGGGTCAAGCGGCTAGAACTAGCGTGGATCGCCGGGTCATTCGCTCCCTCCTCGAGTGGTGTGAAGAAGTTACGCTCTGGTTTGTGTCGATTTCTTTTCCGCGTGTGTGTAGGAGGCTTTTTAGTCCTTCTGCCGGGGAGGAAAAAACATCCGGTTGATTTAGTGTGCGGATACTTGTTTAAATCTCCTCTTTTATCTGTTTGCCTGACTCTCTTTTTTATCACACACACACACACACACACACACATGCACGCACACACACTCACACGTGCACAGACAGTTAGAGGGTTTGTGACCCATAAATTCCGCTCATGATCCTGCTAATTATTACTATTCACTGCTTCACACCCTGTGAGTGAAGGTCTAACACTGATCTTCACGTCGGCCTGGCCAACAGGGAACATACAGCCCAATGATTTCCACAGTGGTTTTAATATCATTATCAGCCTCGCCCCACCCTGCATCACCCAGCACGGCACGGCCCGCTCCGCTCAAAGCCAACAGAGAATACTGAAATCTATTATTTGCTTCACTTTGTATTTAATCCGCCACGCTTAGCAGATCTTTATCATTTTTTTTTCTTTCTCCTCTGCTCTTCTTGCTCTCTCTGCTTCTTTTTTTTTTTTTTTTTTACCCACAAGCGCGGTGAAATTGTAATGAAATAACGCCAGCAATTACCCATACAAACATTGACTCCGCTCAACGGGATGGAGGTTGAGGGTTTTGAATGTTTCCCTCCCAAGTGCAGAGGTAATGAGGATGACAGCGCTCCAGATAAAGGGCTCCTTCTTTCCCAGATTAATGTCAAAATATCAACAAAATCTAATACGTGTAAAAAAGAAAAAGGCTAAATCTGTGTGAAAAAGTGTGGGAACGTTCAGCAGTTAATGTTTGTCGAGGAATCATCTCTAAGAACCGTGTTCTTTGCTGTTTTCACCTGTTTACTGTAACTGCAGTGAATGGGAGTGTAAAATATACAAGGGAGGAGGGGTGAGAGGGGGAGGGGGGGTCAATTAGTTGCAAGTTATTAGAACATAAAAAGGTATTGCTTGCATAAAATTGTTTTAAAAATCAATGCACTTCATCTGTAGATTGTTACTGTCATCACATCCTGTGTAGCGTGTGATGTAGGCGGGGCTCATCTGCAGCAGGTACACACAGGAACGTGTCTGTGTGCGGTTCCAAAAAAAAACAAAAAACCCTTAAAAACTGAGAATGCTCCAACAAGCACAATGTGTGCAAACGATTAAACACATCCAAACGCATATTTACACCGCGGGTCGCCTCGTCTTAAGTGCACCTCCGGTTTGCAAATGCATGAGAAACTAAAAGACTCGGTCCGAGCCGTCCTCGGAGTGCCATTAAACTGACGAGCTCTGCAACTGGAGTAAACAGGAAGCAAGAAGAACAAAGGAGGGGGGGGGGGGGGGGCTACAAATCCTGACAAAGACAGACACAATTTTACAACTGTATTGTACCTATTTTTTTGTTCAATGATGAAAATTGTTCCGCTCCAATTTGGGTATTAAAAAAAAAAGGGTGATGTCACCTGAAGGCACTGTGACCAACGAGCCTCAGAAAGCCCCGAACGTTGTCTCCAGCGCTACCTGGGTTGGGATATGAACTCGTCTCCCGCCTGTACGGATTTACAACGTATTTTATGTGCCTCGAGAATAAAGCCGGCTCGTGCACCACGACGATGCTCCGTCGCTCGCTTCTTACAGCATCTGTTCATTTCATACCATCGACTCCAAGGGACTAAAAGTGAACAAAGTCCTCAACTTCAAAATCGCGCACCGTGATTCAGAAGCCACACACGTCGCAGACGCTTTTTCTGCAGTGGAGAACGCCGAGAACCTTTTCCCGGCATGCAGGGAAGCCCCGACTCACCTTTGTCGGTGTGCATCCTCTTCATTTCGTGGCTCATGTCGTGGGCCAGGTCTCCCTCCTTGGGCCCGGGCGGCATGTTGGGGGACAGGCCGAGCAGGGCGTGGTTCATGGACAGGCCGTTGTGGTGCATCGCTGGAGAGGGAACGACAGAAACACCAGGGGGCGTTAGGAACATCGCCGGGAGGGGTAAGGAGGAGGGGGGTGGGGGGATCCGCGTCTCCACTCCGCCTTTTTTTTTTTTTTTCGTAGATTGGACAACACAAACAACACTCCGTTCGCTTTTTGTCTTCACCATTTATCTGTGTGACAAACGTACGTATCCTGTCTGAGGAGCTCTCCGTGTGGGCCGGCGAGCTGGACACGCTGCTGCTGCGGTGGGACGACGGGTGGCTGCCCGGCCTCCTGTGGTCTTCCAGGGAGGGAGCGGGGGAGGGACTGTCCGGCACCCGTTCCTGAAACCCCAGCAGCGCCAGAAACACACAACCCAAAAATAAACATCCAGTGTGGTTTAGGTGGCAACACAGCATCATGTCCCGCGGGGGGCGCGACAAAATGTTGAGACACTGAGCCGCGTTAAATATTTACCTTTATGACGGACGTGACCATTCTGGAGGGCAGACCCTGGCTCTGTGCTGCGGCCGCCATGTTGGCGATGGTGCTGAGGTGGTTCATCTGGTTCATCGCCATGGTGACGGAGGCCGGGGGCAGGCTGACCGGGATCAGCGGGTGCGGCATCATCATGAAGGGGAGTTCCAGGCCTGAGACACAAGGGAGAGAGAGGTCTGTTGGTTACTCCACCGAGCATGGTATGAGTCGGATGAAAGTTTGACTCAACCCCTCGTCCCAGAAAATAAAAAGCTGCTGCTGCGTTAATTCAGCAATCAGTAATTCCCACCACTGAGATCCCCTTTAAAACCGCTGTCCAATAACACTAAAGCTTTACACTGCCATCCATTAGGGGTGGGGCAAAGAAAATGGAATAATTCAAATTAATCGCTTCTTGGGTTTCTTTCCATGTTAACATAATACACATAAATGTTTTACAACATATGTTAATAATAGATACTACTGCAATGATAATAAAGAAAACGGGGAAGATGACTATATACACACACAGTCATCCAAAGACCAAAGTTTACACAGCAATAAAGATGCATCAATTATGCCGCGATGAATTAAAAAAAGGAGAAAAAAAGAAAAAGGGCACATTATGGAAATTGTCTCAATATTTACATATAAAAAAATATCTCTGTAAAAACAAAGGCAATCTCCAAAGCCATTACCCAAATGACTAGTTAAATGTGCTAATGACAAACAAGTACCATCAGACCGCAGTATGGCAATGACTTCAGGCTAATTATAGCAGCCTATATTCCACACCAGAGAGAGAAGAAGAAGAAGAGAAGAAGAAGAAGAGAAAGAGGGACCAAAAAGAGTCAGGACACTTTCAGACAATTTCTTTCTCTTTTTTTTAAATAGGCACACAAATTATTCCATTACAACATCAGAGATGCCTTCCAAATGTTTTAAATTATTCAATTGCTGTCTAGCAATGGACTCCTAATTGGGAAAATCGAAGGCATTAGCGGTCTGAAAATGTAAAGAATGTCTAATAAAGATACCGGCAGGGAGGGGGTAGCTACTCGCTATGACTCTGGGCCTGCGCTGGGCTTCTGAATGGCTTAATGAAAACAAGCCAACTTTCAAAGGACACGAGCACAGACAGAAGGTCAAAGCTAGGTGTCTGTACCCCCCCTCCCTCTTCTCCGTGGGGACTTTGAACTGGCAGGATCAAAAGTGACTGGGAACAGTTTGGTCTCATTCCTCCGCCACTCAGATGCTATTCCTCAAAATGCTTTAAAGGAAGAAAAAAAAAACCTCATAGACACTATTGGATCTGATTGAGCCTCTCTGTTGATTTCTCCCTCCTTTTATTCCTCTCTTTCTTGGCAGCCCAGTTCAAGGTAAAAATAAATAAATAAAAAAGCTGCGTGAAAGAAAGAGGATAAAAAAAAAAGAAAGAAAGAGAAAAATAGCGCGCTACAGAAAGCCAATCCACAAAACAACTCCGCTCTTCTCTTCTGACAAAACATCAGTAGCCAAAGGGCAAGGAGATCTGCATGGCGACGCCTCCAAAGAGAAGGACACTGGTTGGAAAT
The DNA here is from genome assembly GCF_023055335.1 of Clinocottus analis. Lineage (NCBI taxonomy): Eukaryota > Metazoa > Chordata > Actinopteri > Perciformes > Cottidae > Clinocottus > Clinocottus analis. The sequence continues at coordinate 5,183,721 of NW_027175843.1, forward strand.
GAAAGGACATGAGAAGTACTCCTCTCCGTCCCCGTCCCCCCTCCTTCCTTTCTAAAAGCAGCATTGATTTCCATAAGAAAGATGGCATGCAGTTCCTCCGTGGAGAGTATTCCCGGACAATATAAAGCAGTGGAGATTAAAGGGAGGCGGGAGCCGAGCAGCACCTTGTATCAGCGCCTCCGCTGTCGCTCAGGCTGAATCAATTACCGCTCAGCGGGCTAAGCTCAATTAAAAAACACCACAGAGGGGCCTGATTGCGGGGGTACTTACTGTAGGACAACATGCGGAGCTTCGGGCTACCTATCAGCCTTTCAAGGCCACACTCAAGGGCCGGAGTGAAGAGCCTTCTTCTGCCTTTGTGGCGGATGCATTACACCCGTTCAATCAGATACAGCGCACACTCAGAGGGACACGCGGACTTGAAGCGGCGACATTTCCCAGCGAACCGAACGGACCACTCCGACTGCTGTTAATCACATGTTGATGCTTGTACGGCTCCTCGGGATGCGACTCCACCTGAGACAGCCCGGTGGAAGGAGGGAGCGGGGTGAGATGGAGGGGGGGGGGGACACTGGCCGCTCTGTTCGCTCTAAGTGGCATTAGTCCCCTTTCATGCCACTCCGTCCTAAAGCGCCCTTTCTCCCCATAAAGGCCCTTTCAGGCCGCTGTGGGGGAATGTGCCACAGGGCCGACGAGAGTCCACCAAATGCTTTTGTTCCTGGCTGAAAGGAGCCAGGTGAGGAGGATACGGGTGTATTCAAGGATCTGGCTTTTTTTAAGCAAGACAGTCAAGTGTGTTTTCTCTCTCTTCCACTTTCATTCATATGCCAATCCGTCCAATTTGCCAGCGCTTCTATTCAGGCCCTGAAGGATCTTTAACTTGGTGACAATACACAGGATTTCTTCACTGTTTTTTTTCCCCCCCCGAATCAACAAACATTAGTCAGACTCATTAATCACCTGGATATTGTGTAGATATTCCAGTGGGCAAACCGTGAGAAACATATTTGTCAGTTTGTGTTTGTCCCCGCGACAGAAGTTCAGACCTGATGAGAGGTGGATTCCCACGAGCCTCCCCCCTCCCACCATCTCCCCCTCCTGAAGGGCATAAACAATGCGCTTTGGAGTAATTTACCTGAAGTAAGCCTGAGGGACCCGCGCGAAAGGTGAACTCCTATTTACCATCATTAAAACTACAAATCACTTAATACCAATATAAACAGCTCAGCTATTGTGTTGCGCGCTGCTCTGGAGTTCACGCGTGGATGAGCAAAGATCTGCATCGCGCTGGGGATGAATTGAATGAATTAAAAAAAAAACAGCCCTCGGTAACAGCGTGATGGAAAAAAAGAAGAAGAAAAGCTGTTACGTCAGGACCAAAGCGACGCGGCAACGCGATCGCAGCCGCCGCTTGAAAAGCGTCGTGACCGCGGAAAAAAAAACAGAAAAACGATTGAATGTGGAATGCTTTAAAATGATTAAAAAAAAGAGCGCAGTAATTTATTTTTCGATGACAGAAATGATAACCTGCAGTGATTTGTGCTGCACTTAATCTTCATCTAAACAGGACTTGAGCCGTTCTGGACGTCTCACCCTGCAGAGGAAAACAAGGGAGGAAAAAAAAGAAAAAGAGGAACTAAGCCGCTTGTCATTGAAAAAGGTACGGCGCTAGCAGCCAGCCCCCTTACCCTTAACTCTGTTGTGGACAGATTTCCCCTGACAAAAATTAAACTAGCTCCTACTTGGCACTTTATTATCTCTTCAAGTGAATGATTTATTGTTTGTGGAGCGAAAGAACCAAAGAGAGGGGGGAAGATTACATTTCCAGCCAAAGCTCAGGCCTGATGTTGTGTTTTTTTTTTTCCTTTTACTCCTTATGTCCAGGCAGAGAAGAAGAAAGAAAGAAAAAAGCCTCCTGACAAACAATAATGTCAGCTGTAATTGATCGGAGGTCGCCGGCTGGGCCCTGCAGTAAAAGCGCACTATTTAAGCGACAATCGGCCCGGCGCTCTTCAGACGCTGGCTAATGAAGCTGTCTGTCTGGGCTATTTACCTTCTCTTAAATGGAAGGGGAGAGATGTACTGTAAGAGACAGGGCTGGAGAGGATCTGCCTCGCGCTCCCCGTGAAATAGGACCTGCACATGCCTCAGGAATGTATAATTGGTTGGCGCAGCCAAAGCCGGGGATCCGCTGCTAATTAAATGACTTGTTTAAAGCCTATCTGTCTTTGTTTGGGAGGCTCTGGGCTTCAGAACAATGCATTGTAAATGCTGTTGTCAAACAAACATTCCTGCTTATCCTTTGATTCCAATTGAACGAGACAAAGGGCTGATTTGCTCGGCGCTAAGCCTTTTCGGGGTTTTTCCCCCCCGATCGAGCCACGGCGCTCCTTCCCTTTCCTCCCGATCTGTCGGACCAGAACAGGACCATTCCGGTTTGGAGCCGCGAAATGGGTCGACCGATGCAAAACAATTTCAGCCTTTTCTGCTCCCTAATTGCGCTTGTAAATTGGCCCCATGTCGCGCGAGCATTCCTCCAACAAAGGTGAGGCGGGCGGCGGGCGGCGGCGGCGCGAGGAACGTCGGGTCTTTGTTGCGGTCGCGTCGAGGGGCTTTCGCGGAAATGAACGTCTCGTGAAAAAAAAATGTAAAAAAAACGCCCCGTCACGCGGCGAGACGTTGAGAGGTCTCCCCGCAAACGCTAATCATCTTTACTACTACAACTATTAATCTCCCCCTTGGAAAAAAAAAAAAAAAAAAATCAGAAGCATCGCCACGTGAGGCGGGAGGGAAGCCTCGCAGCCATGAGATCAAACGTGAGACGCGGCCTCCATAAATATGTTGTCTGGCAATCGTGGTGCCACTTAACGCAACGCAAGCGCATGCTTACATACGCGCAGGAACACAACTGTTCACACACACACACACACACACTCAAACAAGAAAAAAACAGACACACACAGATGGCAGGTTCAGTCAAGGCTGGTGAGTCCTGTTTCTCATTAAAATGTGTGTGTGTGTGTGTGTGGGGGGGAGAGGAAGGTATTGGGCTTTGATGTAGCCACCCACAGCTCCTCAGTGTCACTGAATGAAACTTTGAAGCCCTTTTATTTTGTGTGTGTGTGTGTTTACGCAGTTAATGTTGATAATAAAGCAAACATCTTGCCTTTGTTAAATACCTGCTGTACACTCACGAACGCGCACAAAGGGACGCATTAAAAGGCCTGCAGTCTGAGTAACAAGGTGAGGTAAACATGGGAGCGTACACACTCAGACGCTGGATATGTATAGGTATGTACACACACACACACACACACACACACACACATGCAGAGCCAGGAAAAATGTAAAGAAGAAAGGCAAAAAAAAAAAACAACACGCGCAAACAATATCCTTTACAATCGGAGAGCAACAATGATTGGACCCGTTTCAAGCGAAACATTCTCGCATCGGCGGACGGGATGCGTTCCCGAAGAGAGATGCGCTCTCCCTGTGATTCAGGTGGGCGAAGACTTCCCTGCCAACGTGCCTAATGCAACGCAGCGTATGAGAAAGCATGATAAGAAAAAACACGGGCCGGTTTGATGAGGCAACGTAATTGCTTCCCTACCCCGAGCCTGCCGGAGTGTAACATGTGGCAGGAGTTATGGAGGAGGCAGACAGAGGTGTTTGTCCTTTAAGTGTATAAAAATCTAAAGCAGGCAACTTTTATGGGATAATTCCAATCCTCGCCTCTAATGGCACGCATTCCTCGTGAAAATTGAAAGATCAATCATCCCCCCCCCCTCCTCCAAACCCCCTCGACGGATCCGTTGCGAACAAAGTTCTTCCCGTCTATTCCAGGGGAGAGAAATGCGAAACACGTCTCGCCTCCCCCGCCCTCCCACCCCCGCCCCCTCGCAACCAGCCCCCGTGTTTTAGCTGTCTATTTGTCTCTTTCCTGAAAATGTTAACGAACGGGGGCCATAATCAAGCCATATGCTTGCATGTGGCAAATCTCATTACAGTAAATGACCTTTACCAACCCATGCCAACATTCGTGTGCTTGACAACACGCAGCGTATAGGGTGTGTGTGTGTGTGTGTGTGTGTGTGTGAGGGAAGGAAGGAAGGGGGGGGGGGGACAATGGCGGGTTTGTAGATGCGTGGGCTAAGGGGGGCCGGGGACAGCCGAGGGCCTTCAGGGCACATTAGCGAAGGTTCGCCGTCCGCTCCTCTAATTTGGGCCGGAACCAAGCTCACTTTACATTTGTCACACATCACTCCTGATAAAGACGCAGCATCGGCAGCAGCGACATGGCATCGCCGGCAGTAGGCCGCGAGCGGGAGAGGAGAGATATCGCCAGCAGCTGTTACTACTGCGGGTGCAATATATTCAAGCCCAATCAATAAAGCTCCTACAGACAGCGACACCCAAGCAGACAGAGGAATCATTTTCATGTGATACTTAGCAAAGGCTCCCCTTTTAAAAAGATTGCTTTCAGTCAATGACAACCAGTTGTCATTTGACTAAAGCTCCTGAAATGAAATATATTGACGAGCGTTATCAATCACGGCCCCACTCTGCCGTCATATCGCATTTGGTAGGAGTGGGGGGTGATGGGGTGAGTAGGGGGAGGGGGGCGGGGCTCGGATCGGTTTGCACGTGGTCATCAGATCATCCGTTTTAATTACAAAAATTAGCATCGCTGCCTCCCGCGCTCTCACTTCCCTCCATTACAATCACCTCCTGAGAGAAAATCAGTAATGCAGTGTATAGTTTACAGTGGTGCTAATGAGTTCAAGGTGAACCGCCTGCAACATGAATTTTTATCTGACTCCGGTCCAAAGAGACGTCGTTAGTTTGGATTTAATTACACTTAAAAAGGGACAGTTCAATCCCCAAAATCAAATACTCATATTTCTCCGCCGCACCTGGAGGTCCATTTATCAGCGTAGAGACGTTCTTGTAAGAGTCGGCGGTATCGTCCGCCTTCTCTCCCCGACATAACGGGACGACATGGTGTTTGCAAGGCGCCGAGGAAATGCTTTTGATGGACTCGACGAGCGGCGTCTCTTTCCGGAGACGCGTGTCCCGCTCTAAGCCTCGTTGCGAGCAGCGTCACGTATCGGAGCTGTTTTCCTCCAGCCACGGTTTGATTGCCTTGAAGCCCCATTACGTCGGAGGGAGGGCGGGATGCTCCAGATCTAGATTGACTACAGGTGAGGAGGAACCGTTCCTTTAAGTGAACAGAGGGAGAGGAAAAAAAAGGCGAGCGTAGAGTATTTTGTCGGAATGACGAATTATCCAACACAGTTCATGGAAAAGCCCCCCCGCCCCTCCCTCCTCTCTGTTTGTTCCTACGGCGAAGGGCATGCTACGATTGTGCAAAATTCCTTAACATTGTTTGAACTCGCTCCGTCTCCCTCTCTCCCTCTCTTTATCTCCCCCGGTCCCCGGAGGGAGAGGCTGTGCGATGGTGAAGATGTCTGGCCTCTAGGATGGCTGATAGCTCTATTTGGATGAGGGTTCCCATATCGTAATTGAGAAGAAACACCTTTCGACTCAGGCAACCGACGCAAGAGTGCTTTTGTGGAACAAGACCAACTATTTCTATCCCACCAATGCTTCTCACCTCCCCCCGATTGCAGCACATCGGAGCCTTTTCACAGGGTGATCACAGCTAAAGAGTCATTTTGTTGTTACTGTCACATACGCGGTGATGTCACCTCTCCGTGCTGATGTCTCTCTTTTAGACAGAATCGGCCGCAGATGAAATTGAACGGTTTGGGGCGACACACGTGTGTCTCCAGTCCCCCACCCCCCCCCAAAAAAAAGCAGGACTCCCCGCGTTGGGCGCGATGACGCGCCCAACGCGGGGATGTTGCAGAAAGGAGAAAAGCTCGTCATCATCGCTGAAAGGTTGGATGTCATTTATTACACGTATCACGCTTACGCCAAGTGACATTGTCTTTTCAAATTGTGTTGATCTCTTCACTTTCAAAAGGTCAGCCCCTTCCCTGGCTAAATGCAACCTGACAGAGAATAGTGAGGAGGGGACAGCCCGACGCATTGCATCACCCCCCCCCCCATCCTCCTCCTCCTCCCCCGCATCAAAGCGCAATCCAAATTAATCCGTCCAATTAATGAAGAATGAGGCCTAATGCTGATGAGGGGTGACAACTCGACTGGTCAGTTGTTGTTTTTTTTCCCTTTCCTTTTTCTTTTTTTCTTCTCCGTGAACTAACCGCAAGAGACAATCGCACAAACATTTCCACGCCCGTTGCTCCATACGAAGCTCCGCCGCCACTCAGAGATGATAGAACTTGATATGGATCATTACGGAAGTAATGTTTAATCAATCCCCCCTGTTATTGTAATCTATTTCTGCAGTTGTCTCTCACACGCGTGTGTGTGTGTGTGTGTGTGCGTGAGTGTTTTGTGTGTTGTGTTTTTTTTTTGCCGCAGCGTCGGCGCGCCTCACAATTTCCCAATCATGCATATTCAAGTGTTAACGCCGATGCTTAGCGGGCGACGCAACCGGAATTAGAACGAGGACATTAGACTTCATTAAAAAGAGGAATGATTATCAGGGTTTATCTTTTGAAATGTCTATTAAAATGTGTGTGTCGTCCCTTCGCTTATCTGTCACCTGGCTCCCATGAGCCTGGCAGACTAATAGAGAGATGGTGAGGGCCAAAGCCCAAGAGAGAAAGAGAGAGAGAGACGGAGAGCCATCAAGCCCTTTACTTGGGCTGGAAGGCTGTCTGTCTGCTCTGCCACTCTCCGTCTCGCTCGGTGTGTGGCTGATTCACTTAATGCAACCCCCCCTCCCTCATCCCCACCGACACCTGCAGCTTAAACGAACCCCCATCTTGTCCCGGCGCAGCCTTGATATCACAATAACGAGAATCCCCCCCAAAAAAACATAAACCACATTATGTATGCATAAATCTGACAATATTCTGTCGCAGTGAGGGAGAGGCGACACGACGCGTTGTCTCTCCTTCCGCAGAGTGAATTCCATTCAGCCCATGGCTACAATCTAGTCTCTCTCAAGAGCTTCGGCTGACAAAGGCTCCCACAAGAGAGCCAGAGAGGAAGATGGATGAAGTTGCCCCCTAGACACTCATATCAGGTCAGTATGTGCTTTATCCCCTAATGGTTAAGGTTAGGATTGAGTAGGGGGGTGGGTGATGCTGGATCTGAGCCCCGGGCCCGTCGTTCCGTCTGGAGGAGCAGGTAGTCGCCAACCATCCTCCATCGTGGCCCACATTCAGCAGGCGGCGCCGGGGCCAACCAGGCGCCAGGCGCCCTGCGCAGCTAGCGGGTCGGAGCGCGCAGCTAGCTCGTCGGATGTGTCCCTCCACCCAGAGAGCTTTATTATTAGAAAGGACATCAACAGACTAATTAAATCGCAGCGGTGGAGCCGGGCTGACAGCTGGCGCATGAGCGTGTGACCGAACAGATCCCTATCAAAGCGGGAGGAGCCAAAACGTGCTGCTGACACGCACGTCCGTGTGCCCCTGTACTGTACCGTACGGCTGATTTCACCCATTTTAGAAGAGATGACTATTACTATTATTATTAGAGTTGTTGTCCCCCACACACAATTCCATTCGCGCACACACACGCCGTCATCACCGCGTCTTCTTTATCCGCTGATCACGTATGATCCAAAATGGACCAAATGCTATCCAGCAGAGCGGTAAACACTCCAGTAATTAGCGCACGGTCTCCAGGCCGACTCCGCTCGGCGCTGCGGCGCGGCCGAGCGCGGACCCCACATCGAGAGGAGACTAGTTATGCATTGATCTCGGAAAATTAAGGCTAACTGCCCCAGATTGCGCCGCCTTGATGTACCGTCTGGAGGCGCGCCGTGCGAGACTTGTATTGTTTGTGAAAAGGGGGTAAACAGGAGGATTGTCGGACTCGCCGTGCTTTAGAATGAACGCGTGCTGAATAATTAACGACGACGCCCCCCCCCCCGCCCGCTTTGTGCGGCTGTTGTCTGTGGGACCACAAATGTAAAAAAAAAAAAAAAACTCACTGATGATGAGGAAAATATGGTTTTAACAAGTCAATAATGGCGAGTGCAACGAGGCCGGCTCTAATCAATGGAGCTGCAACGTTTGCAAACAAGGACTTGAATTATAACGCCAATAATTGATCCCCCCCCATCTCTCTCCTTCGTGTGATGTCATTGTTTATCGATCACTTCCTGCCGGTGAGGGATGATGGGAAGTTTGTTATTTTGCTATGACTTTACCCCCCCCACACCCTTTTCCCCTCCACCTCCCCCACCCTCCCTTTCTCCATTTGAAATTTGCAAGCTGTAGCACCAGCTTAACCAAAAAGGATTAAGTCCCATACCCAACTGAGAACACAGATAATGCTCAGTAATTGGTAAAAAATGAAGATGAATGGGACAGCTAGATAAGGACCAATTAGCTGCTGGGAGTGTACAGCTGTGGTCTCCTCACAGAGCGCTCTCAGGGGCCAAGGCCCCCTCTTTCCGTCTCACACGAGCACGCACACGCACGCACGGATGCATGCACACACACACACACACACACACAAGCAAACATACAAGCGCGAGGGTGGGGCTTGCAGAAATTAGCCTGATGACCCTGGGAAGAGAGGAGAATGATGCTTCCTCATCATCTCCCCCCTCCCCCCCCCTTCCCTCAACCCTCAGTCAGGCAACACTCCAGGTACCTGTCACCAGCCGTCCAGCTTCAGCCTCCAGCATGTGGCTCACCACTCCTGGTTGGGGCGCAGACGGGCCTGGACGGAAGCCACAGATGTGAGACAAAAGGGCTTTCAGGTTGTTGGGTTGTTGTTTTTTTCTATTGAAGGAGTGCTTATAAGGCTGAGTGTGTTTGGGATTAATTAAAAACATTACATTTCAAAAAAAGCTAACGAAAAGTTAGCCGTGGTTAGCAGCAGCCGCGGTGGTGGCTTTTGCCCCCCCCCACCCCCACCCCACCTCCCTCTCTTCTCTCTCTTTCCGCTCGTCTGTCGACGAGTTTGTTCGTTCGCTGCGTCGTGGCATCAGCTGGCCGATGACAGTGGAATTCCCATATCTAATTACAAACAGGATTTCAGCTCCATTAGAGCTGTGTGGTTAGGAGTCAGATGAGTGGCAGGGCAGCACCCAGTGGCCAGAGAGAGACAAGAGGGCGGAAGACGGCTGAAAACCACCAAAAAGAAAAGACGAGCGCCGCCGTGTCTTTGCTTCCCACTGCTTTCCTGCAGGTTCAGAGAAACACTTTATTTTCCTTCCGCTGCAAAAAAAAAGAAAAAGAAAAAGCAATTCCTTCTCTTGGAATTGGCAGGTGTTTGTTAGTGGGCAGCTGACAATATTTTCTCTCCCAGTAATGAAGGTTGTGGCTGGGGTCAATGCGCTGGGAGAGAACGACGGGGCTGTTTATCCCCCTAAAGGCCCAGCGCCACACGTGTTTTGCTTGGTCTGTGATCTGTAATTGTGGCATTTCCTGAGAGGCGCGGGGAACAATCCACATTGTGCTTTGAGAGGGCTCCCTCTGCCCAACTAAAAGGGTGTGAGGGGGGAATCAAAGAAACACACACACACACACACACCTCTCATTCTATCTCTCTTTCCCATCTCTCTCTCTCTCTCTCTCTCTCTCTCTCTCTCTCTCTTCTTATCTGTCTCTTTCTCAGTCCTCACTACATATATATGCCCCCCCCTTCTTCCTCTCCTCTCTCACTCAGTGCGTTTACATGCTGGTAATAATTCGAATCTTGCTTTAGTCGGACTATGCTCTCTCTCGGGGCAACTGCTGTTATCCGAATATACATGGCAGTGAATAAATCGAATCATTGGCCGAATGCATGTCATATCCGATACGACAGGTGGCGCTGTTTTCATTACATGTAGTGGTGATACAGCCATCTCCGCTTGACCTCTTCACTCTTCATAATGGAGAGAACCCCGCTAGCTTCGGTGGTTGTCGGGGAGCTAGCGCAGAGCAAACAGGGAACTAGCAGCAGCGCTAGCTGGCTACATCAGGGAGCTAGCAGAGACACCCACCGAAGGTAGTATCGGCTCGTAACCCGACTTTTACGTTTGTTTGTTTCTGCCGGCCGTGACAACTTATCGTCTCTTTCGACTTCCGGGTCACGACCTGGGAGGGAGGGACGGAGGAGGCGGCGGGATCTTGAGCATGCGCACAAACGCATTGTCCAGTTCCGATCCGATTCAGCGTTTACATGCAGCGTTATTCGAATTATCAATCGAATCGAATCGAGTTATCCAGGGGTGTTAATCGGATCGTAGTCGGACCGCAGTTATTCGAATAAAGGTGTTTACATGAACTGGATAATTCGATTTTAGTCGGACTAAGCCAGTTATTCGAATCCATGTAACCGCACTGACTCACTCTGGTTGGTTATTTTGGCTGAGAGTTGAACTGGCTGTTTTTTTTCTTTCTTTATTCTCCTTCCTTATAATTAATAACATTGATGCAAACAGGAAGGTCTAATTGTGATGAATATTTAATGCGAGGGAGAAACATTAGCCTGTTCCATTTACATCAACACAAAGACAGCGACGGGCAATCCAACTCTACAAACAGAACAGAGTGTCCTTCACCGGCTGGCTCGCTGTGCTTTCGCTTTAAAGCTCTTCACAAAGATCCGCTTCAGACAAACACTGAGATGAGGCACCTGTATTTTAGCCCGAGGAGGTTTAATTCTTTTTTTTTTGGGAGAGGGGGGGGGGGTTAATGTAGAAGCGCTCTCTGATTAAATAAATCTATGTCCCTTAGTAGGTATTATCCTTCTCATTATCATATTGTGGCTGGTAACAGCATTTGTGGAAGTAAACACATCCGTTTGTGTGCGTCTTAGTTTAAGCTGGGTGATTATAAAAAAAATAATAAAATAACTCCAGTCCATTTCCTCAAGAGCAGCTGTGGGATAAAAACAAAACATGCATGAAGTCATAGCCTAGTCAGCGCTGTGATCAACAGTCAGGTCCAGTCCCAACAAAGCCAAGGCCAAAATAACTACCCCCCCCCCCTCACCCCACCCGCTCCATGCTATATCAGTCAAGTGATTTATGTGTTTTGGATCGCTATTGGATAATGGGCTCGAGACCTGAGACATATTAGGCATTCACACTCCAAAATAGGAGCGAGACACTTACGGAACAATTCCGTAATTCAGTTCTTGTGAAATAACAAAATGGGGGGGGGGGGGGGGGGACATCAAAGGATAAACAAGTGTGCGTAAGCCACAGCGAGGCGGATGAAGGAGGCGGCGCGCCGCCGGCTGCGCTCCGTGGCCCCGGCGGTGTCGAGCGACGGGGGCCATATTTCTCCGCCGTATTATCGGGATGACTCCTGCTGGCCACCCCTGTCACAGGAGAGTGCTTGATATAAACAAGAGATTGCCGCGACACCCGGCAATCAATATTAGGATGGCTTCAGTACCAAACATCATTTGTCTCGGCGACCATTCCTTTGACCAAACGAAGCATTAATTCAAATCATAAATCTGGGCTGATTTAAATCCGAGGAGAAAGGGGGAGAGAGAGAGAGAGGGAGTTGGAGAGAGAGAGAGAGAGACAGAGGGAGAGAGAGAGAGAGGCCCCTGTCTGACTGCCTGCCCCTAATGATTTATTTTCTACATTTCTGCGAGCGAGAGATTTGTCCATACTCGCTGACAGGTCACCTTCAAACGCCAGTGGCAGACTGTTCATCACCATGCAGACGAGCATCTCATCGCTGCGAGTAAATATTAAAGGAAAAAGAATCCAATTGATTGTGGATGGGGCCGAGAGGCGTCGCTGCCATATATTTCACTCAGAGAGCTAATGCTGTGGCCCCCGTGCACCCACACCTAGAGCTGCTGCTTCTCCCCCCCTCACCCCTCTCACCCCCCTCGCCAGAATTATGATTCTACCGGGAGCCTGTGTGGCTGGCTGTGGGCTCAAGGTTGCAATTTAAATTGTAAAAAGATAAAACAGTTTCTTATTAGCTCCATTGCCACAGCCTTGCTGTTGGTACTCGCATTTATCTTTATTTCTGTGACCTCGTGGGCTCGTATTCTTCTTCTTTTTTTTTCACATACCCCATTCTCTTGGAGTGATGACCTCACACTTTATGAATTCTGCATTGTTAAATGTGTTTAGAAACACATCCTGTTTTCATCTCACACGCCGTACGCTCCGCGGTGTCAAGTATTACTGATGAAATGCATTCAGGAGCCGAGCCATTTATTACAGTAAGTGAATCAAAACCTCCATTTAGCAACCAAAGCTATGGGGATTACATTTGGTTTATAATTTGGTATGGGCTCATGAATCCGCAATAACATACATTATCATTCTCTTTAATACACTAAGTGCTTCTGTGTGATATTGGGAAAATCCTTCTGCTTTTTGGGACTAATAATTAATTGAAATGGCACAGAGTGAAAAAAAAAAAGAAAAAACCAATGCTCTCACAGCAATTCAATTAGAGCTTGTTAAAAGCTGATAGCTTTGGGAAACTGTGTTCACAGTTTCACTTAGCTATTAACAATTTCATTATTTTTATTTTTTTTCTTTATCTTTCAACACGAACATGGAACACTTCAAGAGAAAACAAGACTTACCTCACGCCGTGGATAATTACAGTGCATGCAAACTGAACAAAAACAATATTTCCCTTTTTTATTAAGAGTGCAGCGGCGGAGACGGCCTGGAAGTCTTTCAGTTTGTGTGGTGTTAGTCATTACCTCCAGCAAAGAGGTTTTGTTTTGTGGTCCTGTCGATGTAGGTTATGCATAATATGTATTTTTATTTTTTTTTAAAGAAGAAGAAAAAAAGCTTCACAACAAACTGCCATTGATTTTGGCGGCGAGACGAAGAACAAGTGTGGTCCGGAGAAGTAGCGTGAGCATGTTGCGATTCATGAAGCCCTGTACATGATTCTTCTGTGTCACGAGTGATGCGTTCACACCAAACACAAAGCAAATGTCCTGCTTTGAGATTGTCCTCCACACTGACATCCCGAAGTTGTTGAATCAGAAATGAGGAAAACAATATTCTTGCTGTAGGTGTTGACCCAGAGCTCTACGATACCTCGTGTTGATACAGAAACGCTCCAACCATTCGACGCTGCCATATCTATATTCGTGATGGAGAAGCTACAATGTTAGCAACGGTGAGCACCGATCAAACCAAACTCCATTCAGATAATACACCTTTTGAAACATGTTTGTTGAGATCTTAAGGAGAGAACTAACACAGCATGAATTCAGACTTTTTACAAATCTGCGTCATTATGTAATTATTTCAGCACAATTAAATCACGGCCACATTGAATGTTTTGGGTGGATACAGCCGGAGGGAACCAGCCGACGTGTGGCTTGTTGAACCTGTGATCAAACAGGACTTTGCTTCGCGTTTGGTGTGAACACAGCAGAAGTCCCGCCGCTCGTACGCAGACTAGCCAATCATAGCGTAGCATTGTCTCTGCTCTATGAATCCTTCATTCTTTTTTGGGGGGGGGGGGTTTTGGCTGGATTTGTCAAATTTGGAGCTCATCATGGTTAAACGTTGCGTAACAGGGATACTTGCTTCTGTGGAGCTAACATTAGCAGTTAGCCCATCATTTACTAGCATTAGCACTTCTATGCTATGCTAGCTACTGAAGGTATACTGAATGTGTACACGTGCTTCTTTTTTATGATTGTAACAGTGAATAAAGACCCAGCTTTAAAGGATCACTGTATTGTTTTCTGCCTCCATTGGTTCACTTGAACTCTGTGATCGGCCGGCCTCAGCTTCTACCTTCATCTCTTTAACCTGTTTTCACTGCTCAGTTTGACGTCCTTCACACATATTGTGGACCCTTCGGTCTGCTTCTCTCCGATATCTCTTTTTGTTTATTCTATGAATTAGAACATATTTATTCAGGGAGTGCAGTTAGTGACAGTGTGGGCTTCATGGCAGCTCTGACAGCTTGACGGATATACGGCAGGTATTTCTGTTATTGGATCCCTTGGTTCTCGACAAATCTTTTCAGTATAGGCCACACATGTTTCAGCTCAAACATATTGTCTCTATTTCAAATTTGGCCAGTTATCTTTAAGTATTTTTAAGTAATTTATTGTTTTACGATGTGCTCCACCATTGTCCAATAATTGCTTGCCAAAATCTTGCAAGTGGCCCTATTAATAAAAACTGCCTCAACCCTTTCGGCTTTGGTCTTTGAATCCTCTGAGTGTGTGTCAAAAAGTCGACATGAATGCATTAATATCCTAAGTGTGTGTGTGTGTCTGCACATCAAACGGTCTGCAGCATGCGTTTGCCTTCCGCTCGTGCGAGTGCAGCGTCTGTGTCCTCACCGACGCTGGAGCCGAGGTCTCCGTTCTCTCCGTCGATGCCGTGGTGGTTGGTGTTGCCGTGGTAGCCGCTCATCGCCTCCAGCTTGATCTTCTTGACCTTCATGGCCTCCGCGATGGCTGCGTTGGCAGCTGCTGCCGCCGCCGCTGTCAGGCCTGGAGAGAGGAGGCAGGAGAGACGAGACAGAGCACTTACAGACCACGCACTACATGTCTGCTGGGGCTGAGCTGCTGCACCTGCAAAACCTCTGTGAAAATCCTGCCCTGGCGGGGAAAAAAAACACACAAAGAAAAAGGACTTTTGAAATAATAAAACAATGAATAATTTTATACACTACGGGGAATAAGAGCCTATGAGATCACAGCTTGGTTTTTCATCTTTGACAGAGGATATCTTCACAGCAGGTTATCATGCTGATGGGATGGATCCGTATGTGTGTGTGTGTGTGTGTGTGTGTGTGTGTGTGTGTGTGTGTGTGTGTGTGTCTGTGGAGGCATATGATGTTTGTGAATGTTGGTCATTGCTCACTACTATATTGATGTATTTGGAGCATGATGGGAAAAGATGCAGTCAAGATAGCTATGCAAGCACTTTGTATGTACATCTGATAATACACTTGTATTTGTATATACATAGATATTTATAAATATAACAGAGAAACAGTAATACAGAGTGACATGGGTAGGGGGCATGGGGGGGGGGGTGTCAGAGAGAGAAAAGGGGAGACATAAAGGGAGAAAGCTTCAATACATGTGAACAAACACAGAGAGGGAGCAGTGTCTCAACATTCTCCTTATGGAGGGTGTTTGGATGATAGTGTCTAATGTATTCAACAGATCTAATCGCCCTGAATAATGCCGAACATTGGTATTCAAATTCCTCCCCGCTATATAGTGTAGTGTCTCATAATAACGCGGCCCTTGTGAGAGTCGAGGCCAGTCATCAAGCAGAATGGAAAACTTTAAACAATGTGCCGAGGATTCAAGGTTTCTTTTTTTCTTCTTCTTTTTTTTAATCCGACACTTGTAAAACGGCTTTGAGTACTTTCAGCACTTGGAGGGGGCCGTGTGTGGGGAATGAACTAATGCTCCATTCAAAAAAAGGAAGAAGAAAAAAAAAGGAAAAAAAAGGTCAAGTTCAATACCGTCAATATTGCGTTCTCAAAAGCAAAACCCAACATAGTCAGGAAGTGAATGAGCCGACAGACAAAAAGACCCTTTTGTGGACGGGGGCGCCGCGAAATCCAAACGGAAAAAAGGGAAGAATGTTTTAGTTGCCTCAGATATTAAAAGACAAGTATATTATTAAGCTGCCTAAATAAAACGTTAAAAAAAACACCTAAATAAAAGAAAGTTTCCTACCCTGGGAGCCTGACCTCTGCCCTCTGTAACATAGGATACCAAACTGTTTTTTAAGGAAGCTTCCATGGTACAATACAGCGTGTTGTCGTGGTGGAGGCTGATTCATTAATCAGCCTCCACCACTTGAAACATTTTGACAACATGCCAAATATCTCCGAGCATTCTGCACGGATGCTCTTCGGCCCCTCGGGCTGCCGTCTTCATCTGCAGACTAAATGACTATTGACACCGCGTTTAACAAAGCGCCGTTCACGTTTCCGCCCGCCGTCCGTAAAAAAAAAAAAAAAAACGCAGAACGACGCGCTCGTAGCGCCGGTGTTTGACGCCGGTCGTCGGCGCCGCCCGCCCCCCGGTCACGATGGACTCCACATGATTGATGCAGTGAGTCTGAGATTGGCGGCCGTGCGTATGCCGAGCACACTGCAGAGATCATAAAGCACCGGGGTTTGTGTCATTGTGGTATTTCCAGGGTTCTGGTCAACGTGACTGAAATCTTTATTCATGAGGATGGTCTCAAACCGCAGGGACCGATAGCGCTAAAGCTCCTCCAGGTCCCCGAAGAGAACCCCCACCCCACCCCAGACCCCTTCTCGCCCAACCTCCGTCAAACAAAAATGAAGGATACACACCAGGTGTGGGGGGGGGAGAGAAATAAAATAAAGATATGCGCCTATTAGCGGAATCACCCGTATCCAGAACTCGGTACATCGCCGGGCCGCCGCAGATACTGCGTGCGCGCGCTCGCACGCCGCAGAACGAGGCGGCGTCCGCGTTTATCATCACCGAGCTGTCACGTCTCCGTGACGGGGGACTCAAGAGCGGCTATTAGCCAATGCGTCTGAAGGGAGGGAGCGCCAGTACAAGGAGGAGCTGAAACCGAACATGTGGCTCTATTAGATACGCCGGCGCGGATACGCGGCATGCGAGAGCAGCGAAAGGCCCGGGAGCCCCCCCCCCCCCCCCCCCTACTCTCCCCACCGCCTCCTCGTCCCCTCGTCCCCCCTCCCTCCTCCTCTCATCCCGAGCTGATAGGCAGATGGCGAGAGTCACTCTGAGCCTCTGACATGCAGGTGCATATAATTTAAAGCCTTGTTTGCATCTTAAAATACATCAGCACCATATTGACGTACAGTATACATCATGTCAGCGAGGGCCCTCTCGTTTGCAACGGGGCCCCGGCTGCTGTTCAATATGCATGGGCAGGACAGGGTGGGTGTGTGCGTGTGTGTGTGTGGGGGGGGGGAGCCATTGCCTCATAAGAAGGTGATACTTCTCCACATAATGAATGTGGCCTCTGCCCAGTCTGAAGGTCAGCCTTCATTTGTGTATAATGGGCAAGAGTCAACTGTTTTCCAAATGAGACGTATGCAGAACAGACCGCCCGAGTAAATATTGAAATCACCTCTGGGCTGTTTGTGTGATAAATTCCCCCCACAAATCAGGTGCCGCTCAAGAGGACTGCCGCAGTGGCGCTTTGCGGCGCTCTCTAACTTGTGGCTACGACAGCCCGGTGGCTCGTTGGCACTGCAGCCCCGCGTGTCCTCTGTCTGCCGCTTCCCTTTGGACTACGTTGAACCCGGAGAAATTGTCACAAGATAAGAAATGAGAGAGAGAGAGAGAGAGAGAGAGAGAGAGGGGAAAAAGAGAGAGAAACGAATACACGGAGACGGTGACAGGTTTTGATCAAATACGCATCGAGTGAATAAAATGCTGAGGAATTGATTTGCGCCACAGCGAAACACACGGAATGATCGCTTTTCCATTCTTTCCCCCATTCATCATCCCCCCCACCCCCCTCCTCCTCCTCCCGGCCCGTCTTTGACTAAGTGACACACTCCATGAATTGGAATCTTTGTTCTGATAATTGTTCCATTTGGGCGGATCAATTGTCATATCCAGATGACGACCCCCCCCCCTCCCTCCCTCCTGTCTAATGCAGTGGCTGTAATAAGGAAGCCGGGGAGACGCTGGCGCCCAGCAACAAGTCCATTAAGCCACTGGAAGTGTGAACGTCAACAAGACCAATCCCACTCAGTGCTAATCTGCATTCATTACTATGCAAACAAAACAATTCCTGCCTCGTATATTCTTTCAAAGTCACCTTTAGATTCAGACACTTTTTTTCCACCCCGCCCCATCCTCCCCCACACTCCTTCTTAAATAGACGCAAGTGAGAGTCCTCCGCTGCACAAAGCAAACAGCGCGGCCGCATGTAGAGAGCCGCACCAGCCCGGCGAGAGGAAAAGGGGAGCATTTGGACAAATAGGAGAATAGCGTGGCACTGTCACATGGGGAGCACAAAACAGCAAATAACAGAGACAAGGTCTGATGGTAGCCCTTGGAGCAGCTGTCATATTAAATAATAATGAAGGATCTATTAATATGCAAAGGAAGCAGCAGCCGACTGGCTTAACGCTGTCATGCCTCTGCATATTGTCAGGATCTTCATCATTAATTAACATGCTAGCTGCCCCATACCTGCGCCAATGTCAGAACATTCTTACAACAAACACCCCGATGCCTGTGCCCTCCGCAACTAACTCCTATAATTAAATTAAAATCAGATTAACTTCGCGCCAGCGCACCCAAGACTGACTTTTACGACTTTCTCTTGGAAAAGAAAAAAAAAAAAAGAAAAGAAAAGAAAAGAAAAGAAAATGAGCCGAGCTTATCTGTTGTGCTTCTGTTTTGTCTCTGTTCCGGGCCCGGACAACAATGGAAAACACACTTTTATTTATCGGGGCAAGCGAGGATAAGCGCCACTCCATGTCAATGAGCGAGGCATATAATTTTATGCATGGACTGGTGTCAGCGCGGCGATGACAAACTGGGGATGGGGTGGGAGGGGGGGGGGGATTGGGAACAACGCGACTCTTAGGTACACCGCGCCACTTGAACTGTGCTATCCACATCATGAGAAATTTAGTATCAATTACGCAGCGCGCTAACCTTATGACGAGCGGGGGCGGGCCGAGAGGGGAGGGGGGGCGGGGGGAAGGCCGAGGCACAAAGAAGGGACACTAAATTACCTTGCCGCGCACACACTGGATCTATTTTAGAGACGGCTCCAAGTGGCACCGGATTAGACGGTCCACTCCAGAAGCTGACGCGCTAATTGTACATCAAAAGAACATAAATATTAGAAAACGTCTCCAACCACCGACAAGAAGAATCGCCTCTCCACACATGCTTGTGTGTGTATATATATAGGAGCCCGACAGCATAAGGAAATATATATATATATATATATATATATATATATATATATATATATATATATATATATATATATATATATATATATATGTATATATTTTGTTCTTTTCAGGATGCACCTCCGGTTAGATGTAGGTGACATTCATTTCTCTAATGGTAAACGCAGTGCTCTTGCGTTATTCAAAAGGTTGGAGCCCGTGTCCGGGACATAAATGAATTATATTGAAGCTGCTGCTTAAGTAGTGGCCAGAGTGTGAGTGGAGGCCCTCTCCACTTTAAAGGAGATGTCATCTCAGTGTGGTGTCAGTCCGCTGCAAAAATAATCCGATTTGGGGGGCTCAATCTGCCTGTAATGCATCAGCAACTGGAAAAGCTCCAGCACCGCCTGCCCCGCACAACCCCCCTCCCTGAGGGCATGAACGCATGCACACACACATACACACACACACACACACACATACATATATATATATATATATATATATATATATATATATATATATATATACATATATATATATATATATATCCCTTAAATGGAAACCTAAGCATATTAAGATGTCCTTTTCTAAATGGAACCGGTGCCAAGGGCAAAGATACATATGTTAACAGTGTGTTTCACATAGGCCTCTCTGGTCCTGTTAGAGTGAGGAGAAGACATCTTTCCACTGCGTTGAAAACGGCTGAATATTGATTTCACCCATATATGATTAGCGTCAACGTCTAATATTTAAAAAAAAAAGAAATCAAAATCACAGTAAAAAAAAAACACGACGCGAAAAACTGAGCGAGGAACGCAGCGTCGGTTCCATCGCGGCACAACGGATGAGAAATGTGCGAAAACGTCCCGTTCCTATCGCAAGGCGAGCTGAAACATCTCACGGGGGTGTCCCATCCTGGAGTGTTGCCGGAGCCCACATGGTACTGTCTGAGTGTGTGTGTGTGTGTGTGTGTGTGTGTGTGTGTGTGCTGGGAGCTAACTCATCTGAAACATGAACTAATATGACATGACATGATAGTGTAACTAGTTAAGACAGTTTCTCAATGTCACTGTTTCTCTTCTTCTTCTTTTTTAAATCATCAATCAGCACATTTGGACATGACAGGGAGATCAATTAGTCGCCTACTTAGATGCCAACTTATGTGTGGTCAATTATACTTCATTATGACGCCGTCGAAATCTGTAACTTCCCTTGACGCTTGACGCTTAGCGTCGTAATCAAAAACAATAAATGGTTTTAATTACGATACTGAAACGGATGGAGAAGTTCCGTCTCGCCGCAATCGAGGAGCTCAAGGCCGTTATGAGAATGTCGAAAAAACTCAATTATTTTATCTCTCCCCCCCCCACGCCG
Source organism: Clinocottus analis (assembly GCF_023055335.1). Classification (NCBI taxonomy): domain Eukaryota; kingdom Metazoa; phylum Chordata; class Actinopteri; order Perciformes; family Cottidae; genus Clinocottus; species Clinocottus analis. The sequence goes on from NW_027175843.1 coordinate 5,203,991, forward strand.
CCCGAATAGGCCGACTAAATGTCAAGATCATAGAGTCCCTGTGGGCTGAAAAGGGGGATGATATCAAAAGGCCTTTTTTCTGTTGCTTTATGTCCCACTAAATAACATGGGTCCCTCTCATCATTGTCCTCCTGTGTGTTCACTCCGGCCCCTTTAAGTTTGTCTTCCACACTGCCAGTGACCACCTCACCCTGTTCCCACAGTTCAAAGCGCTGGCCTGCGAGCCTCCATTGTACTGAATCACAAGGATGGCTCCAATCTCTGCTTAATACCGCATTTCAAAACCCCTCGCGGACGCTGCATTTGCCGGGCAAAGAGAAGAAGAAGAAGAAGAAGAAGAAGAAGAAGAAGAAGAAGAAGAAGAAGAAGAAAACATACACAGTTCCAGACTGGATAACAACAACGAGTCTGATAAAACGGTCACACAACCAAGATGGCCGTGGAATAAAAAATAAACCCAGCTGGGGTGGTTTAATCTCTGTAAACGTGCACCGTGGACGGGCGTACGAATAAGGTGGGGGCTCCGTTCGGCGGCGGCGCGACGTCGTTAAAAGACGTTGGAGAGGGGAAGGCGGAAATATGCAAATCGGAGCATTTACAGCCGCCGACATCAAAGCAGGCGCGGCGAAGCCCGGCCACAAATAGAACAAAAGCGCCGGCTGCAATAAGACCCGGCCCAAAGGGGGTAAGTCGGAGCACGGGCGCGCTTGTTGTTGATTCTCGTGGCGATAAGCTCGCTTTAGCATCATCACTGCCTATGTACATATACCAGTGGAGTGGATTTAATCGCACTAATTAGAATGCACTCCGGGGCGAAAAAACGCAACATCTACTGGAATAATCTGAGAGAAAAGATCTCCACTCCAATTTATTCTCCCCTGCACACACACATACACACCCACACCCCACACACCCCCACCCCCTCCCCCTATTGGTTTCCGGCGGGCTGAGCACGAGGATCTGTTTTTGGTAAACGAGCGAGCGGCTGGTGTCTGGTGGTTCGGGTGCATGTGTCACTTTGGACTGGTTGCCATTTGAAAGGACGAGCTGCGGGGAGGCCACTGGTGGGGAGGCTGCCTGCGTGTGTGTGTGTGTGTGTGTGTGTGTGTCAGTGTGTGTGGGTGGGTGTGTGCTTGACACAGAGGGAGACAGGAGAGACCCAGACAGTTGGAGTTAAGAGCCTCAGCGGCTGTGACAGAGAGGGCCGAGCCGTACCTGTGGGTGGGATCATGCCGGGGGACATGAGGCCGGGGACCGAGTGGGGCATGATGTGGGGGTTCTCCAACGATGTCACACTCTGGGTCCTCTTCGGAGGTCGGCCCGGTCTGGAGCTGAAACACACGGCAAGAGAAAGGATGAGACGGAGGAGGAGGAGGAGGAGGAGGAGGAGGCTGGCGGTGGGGGGACGATGAGGGAGGGGGTGTTAACGTTTGGAGCACTCCAGAATGCAATTCCATTCCAAAGAGCTAACATGTACTGTAAATAAATTTCTTTTCAAGGACAGTTGCTTTCTGCAGCTCAACATAATAGACCTCCATAACTAATTAGATTACACGGTGAATTCATTTCCTTTATTGAAGATCAACCACTTTTTGATGCATAATTCATAACCCGTACCTCGTTACCTGTTCCCCCGTATTAATATCCCCACACTGTTTGAATTGCCTCGTTTGCATATGCTAAAATCCGGCCGCGCGGCCCTCGGCCTGGAAATTACATGTTAACTTGTTATAATTATTGCAGTCAGGCCACTATTGATTTATGAGACTTTTAAAAACCAAATATGTGTAGTTCTGGTAATGAATGATATTTTAAGGTTCTTCAGGAAATTAAAAGGCAATGGCTGCCTTAGGAAATGTTCTGCTTGCTTGATTTAATGCGCGCCTTAGCTGGAAGGTGGTGTGACAGAGTGATTCAGACCTGTTGGACGGTTTCTGATGGGGGAGTTTTATTACACCAAACGAGGGGCACAGATCCAGCCGTGATAAATGACTGTGCCACCTCAGTGTGCAGGAGAAAAGGCCTTCAAAGCAGATACACCCCTGACTCTCCACACATCTCACTCGCTCACTTATTAATACAGCTTCGAGTTGCAATCAATACCTACTTTGCTGGCTTATAGTTACAAAGAAAAGCCTACAGGGTATATATGAAGAAGAAAAAAAAACCCTGCAATGAGTAGTATAATGAGGGGGGGGGCACGATGCCATAGAGGTATATTCTTTATGAACAAGGAGCTGGGTGTCTCGGCTGAAGATGAATTATGGCAACTTGACACAGGTGACATATTGGCTTCATACATTATTTCACATACAATAGTCCATTTTGAAGCTTTACCGGGAGACTAAGTTCTCCGTGATATGAACTGAGTTTAATCCATCTTTAAAGCACCTGAAGGGCTTCCGTAGTGCGCCGTAACCGCGCGGGGATAAACAGGAGGGAGGACAGGCCCGGAAATCAAACCCGGGACGTGTTGGATGAGCTTCTTCTCCCTTTTCAAAGTTCATTTTTATTCCGTTAATGAGGTTTGAAGGGGCGTGCCGATGCAGAGATGCAGGACTTAGCAGCGCAGGGTTTGTCAATCACAGTAAGCCCGACAGCATACCCTCCTTTATGGTCGTTTGAGTCTAAAGGACCTTAGAATTCTTGAATCTGGACTTGAAACTAGAGTTTGAGACCATAAACTCATGTTTACAATGTTTACTGTGAGGGAATAAATCAAGGGGGAAGAAATGTAATTTTCTCATAGACTTTTATACAACCAGAGGAGTCGCCCCTGATGGACATTAGAAAGAACGCAGGGTTAAAGATACTTCGGCTTCGGCTTCACTCGGCAGAACCGAGTATTGCATTAGATGGCCCTGTACCGATGCTGCTGGGTCGGGTACCAGTGGGCCGATCTGTTAACGGATACCAGTTTTTTAATTACTAGCAATTTGGTAAATTTACACCTGTATATTGGTGTGTTAAATTTAGTTGCACAAAGTCAGTCACGTCCACACAGCGAGGCATCCAACTTATTACCCGTGTGTCGGTAGTTCCAATTGTTGTCCCCAGAAAAACATAACTTTATAGGTACTTATATATTATATAGGCGCTCTATTTGTTTCGTATTTTTTCATCTATTGTTTGTGTTTTTTGTATTTTTACTTTGTCTGGATTTGAATCTTTGTCAAATAATTTTTAGACGACTGATTTATGGGTTTATAAAAAAAAAAATGTAAAAAACGTAAAATAATCATTGCGGCTCAACCCATGAGCTGTTCTGTTTTCTTCTCAGCGTTGACGGCTCACTCAGGACTTTATCAGCCCCGTACAGTATATATATATATATACATGAGGCTGTTTGTGTTACAGTACATTTCACTACATCTCCCAAAGGCAGTGTCTGCAGAGCGATGCGGCGTGTTACAGCTCAGATAGCACACCGCCTTAGCAGTTGAATTTATTCAGCCGTGTCTTGTGAGGTTTATTTACCTCAGTCCTGCTAATAGAGTGCACTCGCTCTGTCTGTCTGAATGTGCTGACTCTCTCATACGCCGGCTCCGAAGGGTTTTAGGTACTAAAAGCAGACCTTCACCCGACTGTGTCCCTTTTGGAGGGGGAAATACAAAAAAGAAAGTGATCGAAAAGAAGTGGCGAGAAGGGAGGGTCTTGAGAGAGAGAGAGATGGAGAAAGGGAGGGAGAGAGAGAGAGAGAGAAATGAGCACCCGTTCAATCCAGGAACGTCTGGAAATGTAATTCCTATTTCTATAGAAGCACCTCTTTGATCTTATGAGAGGGAGAGATCGCACACAGTTTTGCTGTCATCACTTTCACTTGTACTCCACCTGAATTATTTATGAAAGACCTCAATAGAGGGTATGTGATGGGTAAAAAGGCTTTTTTTTTACCAACAATACTAGTAGGAAAAAGGCCCTCAAATGGACGTGAAAAAAAAAATGTCACATCAACCTGAGATCAAGTCAAAGGATGTGAACTTTGTTACAAAGAGCCAGTAAAAGGAGAGGTAATGTTTGGATGTGTCCGGGGTGTTTAAAGGGATTGCATTTAATTCAGCCGCTCTGTGCACACGAGCGACCGCTGGCCGGCCGTGAAGGCAACACACCGACCGCAAAAGGGAGCTTTGAACCGAAAGGGGACGTCCGAGCTACAGGGAGGCCTCTCAGAAAGAGAGGGGACCGCCTCGCTGTCGCCAGCAGCAGCAGCAGCAGCAGCAGCAGCAGCAGCAGCAGCAGCAGCAGCAGCAGCAGCAGCAGCAGGTGTCTGCATCTGCAGGAACAGGCCCAGCCTGGATAGACAGTGACCTCCTCTTTTGAATCCGGTCCCACCACGGCCCTCGCGGCGCTCCTTTTAGCGACGTGCAATTTAGTTCCCAGTCCGCGGCCGGTAAGTCGAGTCCAGAGATGGAACTCAACCTGGCCTGGAACAAAAGAGCCGGGCTATTTATCAAGCAGCAGATGCCGATTCCCTAAATAGCACGGCACAGAAACGGCTTCAAACTAGGCCATTCTAGCACAACTGGATTTATGATTGGAATTTTTTGGGGGGGGTTCTTCTCGAGCCTCGGCCCGCTGTTGTCCTCTCTAATCTTTCCCGCCTTCCCATCACGATCTCCTCATTTAAAAAAACAGGAAGCTCCGGGCTTCGAAAGTGAACTTATTTGGACAATATTATTTCTGTATTGGAGGTCAATCCTGAAAGAACTCTATCCCCTGCTTTATTTATATTTACACTGAAGATATTCAGAGCCCTCGTATCTCTGGCTCCAATTAAGGAAACAAAATAGGCCCCCACCAGCTCTGGGCCGGGGCCACAAATATGTTACGCATCTATTCCCTCTTATTTTGTGTGTGTGTGTGTGTGTGTGTGTTTTGCTACCATGGCGAAGGGAAAACAGCGGTGAACTTTCCCTGAACCAGACTTCCTTTAATGGCCCCGGCCGTGTGTTGACCCAGCAGAGTCGGGCTGGAACCTGATACCATCCAACACACTGCGCCGTGCTGGGCAATCAGATTACACGGGGGCCCGACAATACACTCCGCGCGCGAGTTCCAATTTCAGCGCTGCGATGCAATAAAAGCACAATAATTAAATCCGCGTTCCCGCCCCGCTTACAGGAAGCCAACGCGAGGTGATGGGCGTAATAAGAGGTATAATATCGCGTGAGATATCAGGGCCGCTTTTTTTTTCTCGGTTTTTTGATCTCTTGGCACACACACACACACGCACACACACACACACCAAAAAAAAAAAGGAGAGAATTCTGACATCTCCGTATCAAGACTCTTTTCTGTCGACGGAAGCAGTGACGGAGATCTTATTACCCAGCGCGCCGTTAATGCAGCGATTATGATCCGTTATAAATCAATTGAAGCCACAAATGCAATGTTTAGCCCGAGTGAGTGGATTCAGTTACACACGAAAGTCGCCCGCTCCTCCCATCTTCGGATATCTCCAGGAATTCAACCTGATTATGTCAATAGTGACTCGGGAGTGTGCGGAGAAAGTGGGCACAATATTGTTTCCTGCTGCGTATGATTGAGCCATTAACCTTTTATCTCAGTCTTTTGTTTGACGTCTCTAAAAGGTAGGGGAGGAAGATATTTATTCCATTTCCGCCCCGGTCGGCTCCAAACAAGCGAGTGAATCATTCCGTCTGGGGCTTGTGTAAACAAAAAGGGCCTCTCCAGGTCTCTGCCAATCAGGCCTTATAAAATATTAACCCAATGTCATTGCCCTTTTAAAAATCTCTCACCTAGAATTCCCTAATTGTTCCTTTTCTTTATCTCTCCGGTGCAGAGAGTAAATAAATTAACAAAATAGCTTTTATCGCCCTGAGTAACCTTTTAACTGAAGGATTATCTGGGGTTTATTTTTCATTTCTCTCGCAGCGATAGCAGAGCGCGCCCCATTGATTGGTTCGCCGGGGTGGTGACCAGCCACGAAAACAAGGTCTTATTGATAAAACAAAGCAGCTCCTTACCTTTTTCTTTTCTTTCTTTTTTGATTTTTTTAAGTGCCAGGTCAGGCAGAAATCGGGAGGCCTCGGACCAGCCGGGGGCCGCCGACTGTGCCGGGTTTCCACTTTAATTCGGTCCAATCAAACCGTTTTAACAACATGCGCGCGAACCCTCCAGAGAGGTTAACTCTGTTTGCGGAAAGACAGGGATAACATGGCTGTGGCGCGTTACTGCCAATTTTCCAAATCCCCACGGATCAGATAGCAGGGTCGGTTGAGGCGAAGAGATATGAAAATGTTTTAACTTTTTAACTACAGAAATTAGTTGGGTTTTTTTTTTGGAGACGAGCAGCTTTTTTTTCTCCGCCGTGGCAATTAGGAGGAAGATTGACACGCGAGTACTGTGCAACTACAGAAGTCAAAAAAGGAGCACATACTCCTACACACACACACACACACACACACACACACACTGTGGTTGTGTGGTGATAAGGCATGTGTCTAATTAATTATGTGTTCTCGGGTCTCCGGGTTCCCACCTTGACGAGCAGCCTTTTAGCTTCCATGCTGAGGAGAACACCCCTGGTGTCAGCAAACACGGAGCAGATAACGTCCACGCCCAAGCAAACCAGCACAGGAGGAACCCACAAGTAGCTTTTCATATCAATCATCTACACGGGCGCTTTGTGGAATACTTAACCCGAGTTAAAAAATAATCGGCAACTATTTGACGATCGATCGAATGATCGATCGATCGTCACGCAGTTGCATTTCTCAACACGTCTCTGGTTTGAGCGTCCTACATGACTTTTATTCCCCTTTTATTATGAATATCTTTGGGTGGACGGACACAGAAAAAGCAATTTGATGTCACCGTGGGCTTAAAATGAATCACAAATGACCTTTTTCTGACATTTTCTAAACTAACCAATTGCTGCATAATTTTAAAAGAATTGTGAGAATATACTTTTTATTTCCAGCCCTCTTAAAATTGATAATGAAGCAAAAAAAAAAAAAACACTGAAAATGACAGGAATGCATGCTTACCTTCAACAGAAAGGGAGGATAATAAAAAAAAAGATGATTTATACTTCCTGCTGACCTTGGCAGTCTATTGGTTGTGATGATCGTAATCTCTGAGTCACAGTGTGATACATGGGAATGCATTCACTCATCCATCTTGCTCATGCATCCATCCATCCTCACCCACACCTTGTATCTGTATTTGCATTGAGCCTATTCTTGGATTATCTCAATCAGCTTCCCCCTTGCACCTGTCAAACACCGCCTCGCACAGGTAGCCCCATCGCGCTTATCTGATGGAGATAGCTGGATTACAGCGAGTCTGCGAGTGCGAGGGGGAAGGAGGGAAAAAGGAAAACACGCAGCGACACTTTGTGTTTTTTTTGGTGTTGTATTTATTAGGGGGCATGAACAGCTGCATCCGCCTTGCAAACTGTGAACCTTTGTTACGGGACAATATATCACAGATCAAATGATGTGAAATCAAAGGCGAGGAGAGAGTTAGCATCAATCCCACTAAAACCCCTTTTAAAGTGCTGTCTGTGCTCTGATCCCCGCACGGACTAATGTGCCCGGTTGGGATCAGTGGTCGTTGGGAGAGTCGCTGCCTTCCTGGTGCCTCTGTCTGGGCTCAGGCCTGATTAGAACCACGCTGGGGCGAGAGCATCGCAGGGTGTGATGCTGGCGAGGAACACGAGGAAAGTGGGCCGGGGGGGTTCTGACGGGTTCCTTCCCCATGTCACGGCCCGACGTGGGGATGAAAACGTGCCGTTGCAGAAGCTGCAAAGAGCTTACTCCTGTAATCACATTCTATTAGGGCTGTTTGAAGCCTCTCAGCTGTGAAATGGAATCTCAAAAAGAGAAAGAAAAAAAAAAAGATCTGAAAAACACGATAAATTGCTGATTATTCCCACGCGTCGTTACTGTTAAAAGCTGATTTCATAATCGCGAGTCCGAGATTGTTTAGTATCACATCGGCTCTGATAATGAGTAAGCAGACTCCCCGACATCACGGCCGCTGATGAGGAAAGCCTAATTGGTTGACTTTCTCCATGCCTAATGGATGATTCTCTTAATTAAAAAGATACTGTACCAAATGTTGGAAATCAGATAGCGCTTAAAGTAAATGCTGTTAATCAAATGTATGAGAATGAGCAGTTCCAGGAAAGCCTAAACGAGATGCCTCGATATGATTTTGCTCCAATATTTATTAATTGCAAGTGCCTTTGGTTAGTGGCGAGAAAAAAACAGAACAGGTCTTATCTTCAAAACGGCGAGGAAATTTTCATCTAACCGCTCTCACTGATCTCTCTCTCTCCTTCTTTTTTTTTTTTTTTTTTTTTCATGAACTGCGATTGCATATGAAACAAGTCTTCAAAACAAGGCTTTAAAAACTTACCCAGTCAGGGTGCCTTTGAGGATATTTAATTAAAATCTAATCCTGCATTCATTAAGGCTCACATAAATTAAGCTGTCATTCATAAGATTTATGGATTCTCATTTGCATATTGCATACAATTCATCAATTACTCAAGTATGAAAGGAGCGCATTTCCCTTGGAGCTGCCTGCTAGCCTGCCAACATTTGAAATGAGAGAAAGAGCACGACTGTCAGGCATTCACTGCAAACTTTTCCCCCCACAATGTCTGCACGCTGATTAATCTCATTTTCTAGGCATCCCTTACAAGATTGTACACAGTCCAGCTGCACTTTTCAATTATTTCTCCTGTCCTCTCAACTAACTTTGAAAGCAGGACGGGCTAAATGTGGACTGGGGGCGGGGGGGCTACTTTAGTCTTTATGTATATAACATGTCTTTTTCTTCTTCTTTTTTATGCCGGGGTAATCATAAATTAGAGCGAGGGGCTTTAGAGATCCTAATAGAAAGGAAATGTAGTCATTTTTATTGCAAATCCCATCAGGCAAATATTCTGCATGCTATAATAGCATATTTCCTGTCACATTTAGAGAGGAATACGTCCAGCAGGCATTCTGACAGAGGGAGGGAGAGAGAGAGAGAAGAGAGAGAGAGAGAAGAGAAGAAGGGATGGAGCGGGGGTGGGGTGGGGTGAGACGGATGAGGGCGAGAGGGAAAACAAAAGAGAAGGGGGAGAGAGATCTTGGAGCTAAACACATAAAAATAAAAAATAAAAAGCCTCCCTTGTATTTGTTGTGTTTTGGACGCGAGGCTCTGGGAAACACAGTATGGAGTAAGTGCTTAAACCGAGCCGAGCGTGAACGCATCTAAGATAAAAAGGTCAGGTCCAAAAGCAAACAGGCCACTCGCCAGGACGAATGGAATTAATTGACTCATTAATATGCATGGCTAATAAAGCTCAGAATCCAAACAAAAAAACAAAAAATCATTGTCAAGCGTTCCCTCTTAATGGCTCTTATTTTCAGCTTGAGGAGAGCTAGTCTACGGGGCGTATCGGGCCTCGGAGGGGGCGTGGGGTTCCTCCGCCGAACAGGCTCGGGGTAACCTCGGCGTTGTACGCTCATGTCCTCCCCAGCAGACAAAGGCAGAGTTGTTCTGGTGGAGGGATTAATTGAGAATTAATCCCGGTTTCTGGCAGTGGAACAGACCGGCAGTTAGAAGTGAAAGTCATCCTGAAGGGTAGTTAATTGGTTCCCCACAGCAAAAGCTTTGGAGAACAGAAATCAAGCTGCATTTTTTCCCATTAATCCTCCCCATTGTGTTGTGAAATTGTTGTGGGGAGTGACTTCAGATAGAGTCAACAGTTAAGGCTTTTAATTTGCTTTTAATTCCGCCAGTGGGGTGACAATTAACAAACCCCAAAGAACAATGGCTGTGAAAATGATGCGTTCGATTGACTCTCAACGACTCCGGAATCAAAAACCGATAAGCAATTAATACACTGTACTCAACAACTGGTGAGTACCACCAGCATGCTCGATGCGCTCCATCTTGCCCCATCCCTCCCTCCCTCCTTCTGTCTCTCTCTCTCTCTCTCTCTCTCTCTCTCTCTCTCTCTCTCTCTCTCTCTCTCTCTCTCTCTCTCTCTCTCACCACTAAAGCTTTTGAACTTTGGGAATAGCACCGCCGGATTGTCGGATGTGATTAATTTCAGGTCTAAATGGACACAACAGACAGAAAGGGTGATGTAATCATAACACGAGGAGACGTGGTGACTAACAGCAGAGATGGCGGAGCGAGAGGACGCAGGGAGCAAAGGGAGGAGGGGAGGGAGGAGGGGAGGGAGACGTGGACGGAGAGACGGCAACGACTCACAAACACTCTCCGGGTTCAAGCTAAACAGGAAGGCCGCGGTGATTAGCATTAATTGCACAGAGGATTGGAAGCCTGTGTGAAACATTAAACAGAAATTATCTACTGTTTATTCGCTTGTTTTCCATCTTTCTCCCTCCCCCAGATTTTTGTGCCCCCAATAATTAATGAAAAGCAAATACTTGGAGGAGTCCAACAACAAAACAAAAAAAAAAAACAGATCTGGGGAGGAAAATAAATGTTTACACAATCAGGAGAAACGTCTCTCTCTCTCTCTGTATACATGGAAAAGGTTAGGGCTCCAGTCTGCCCCCCCCCCCCCCATCAGAAGTAACTGTGTCCGCTCCCCAGAGTGCGGGCCGCTGTGCGAGTGTTTGCATATTTAGATACAAGCAGCCCTGTTTATGCGGCCCCACTCGCCGCTGCTCGAGTTCACTCCGACGCCGGGCCCTGATCAATTTGGCCAGCTGTGCTTTAAACGCTGTTTACAACAATAACATCGCGGCGAAGCAGAGCGGAGCGTGTGAGCTCACGCACACTTCCCGGATGGATGGATGGATGGATGGAGAGAGAGAGAAAGAGAGAGAGAGAGAGGGAGAGAAGTTCAGAGGGAGCCTCCAGCCTGCACATTCCCAGGCGAGCATTTGTACCGAGTTAAAGACGAATCAAAGTCGGACTCCTCCGCGAGACGCGGAAGACTTGGACTCCGTCTGCGTGCATCTCTGTGATCCTCCCCGGAAGGAAAAGAAACAGACAACTCCAAAACCGGAGTCCCACCCTGAAGTGGGCCAAACCGAAGGTGGCGCCGAGCGAGTTACGGGGGCTTTTTGTTGTTGTTGTTGTTGTTGTTGTTGTTGTTGTTGTTCCTGACGAGTGACTGGCGTCGAGCGCAAACAACACAACGGCGGGTCTCGCCGAAACAAAGAAACATATCACAATCCCCCCGCGCCGACATTGCAATTGCTTTGGACGAGCAAACAGCTCTGTTTGGGAGAGGCGCTGCACACTTCACCGTTCTCTTTAAAAGCTTCACGAGAGATAGAAGAAGAAGGGAGAGAAGAAGAAAAAAAACACACAACTCCATTTAAGCCTGGCAGGAGAGCAAATAGGCCCGCTCAGCAGATAGCGGTGAGGCTGCTGGTGTCCTCTTCGCTTGATGATATAATTCTTAATGTACAGCCTGACCAGACATAAATCTTACCCGAGCATCACTTGAATTCTTTCTCCCTCTCTCTCTCTCTCTCTCTCTCTCTCTCTCTCTCTCTCTCTCTCTCTCTCTCTCTCTCTCTCTCTCTCTCTCTCTCTCGCTCTCATGATGAATTGTTTGCTACATCTTGGAGACTAAAACCCTTCAACCCCTTCAAACCCGGGTTTCTAATAACGCGTAGGTGTTGGGGAGAGGTGACAGCATGATGAATATCACAACAGACAGCTCCAATATGGGACAATTTCACCAGATCGATATCTCGCTGCAATATCAGAGAAAAGGAGCTGATATTAGTCTACACAGTGTATTACAGATGGGGGTACATTTCTCCTGCGCTGCACTCCCGGTGAACCTGGACCATATTTCATCCTGTGTCAGCGGCGAGGTTTACACACTCGCAGGCGCTCTGGAAACTAATCGAGGCGCGGCGGCCACGCCAGATGCATGTGCTTAAAGTGATCGCGTGTGTTTGTGTGTGTGTGTGTGTGTGAGACGCGCCCGCGTTAACCACCACACACACACACACACCTTTTCCCCCAGATTCGGCGCGGCCGATAGACGTGCAAATAAACTGTGAACGGCATTAGGGGACGTTTTACAGGCCGTGGTTTCCAGCGAGAACAAATGTTTTTGTCACATCCTGATGGAGAGATCGCGAGGCCTCGCCAGGAGACGCGTCGAGCTTGTGAAGACGAGGGAGCCGGGGCGGAAAAAGGTTTCTCACGTTTGAAGAAGAAAGAAACAAATACGACAAGTGCGTAGCCGGTGAAGAGTTTGAGTCAAAAACAAAAACAAAAAAGGAGAAAAAAGGGAAGTTCTCATGAGGTATATTAACACCTATCTACAGAAAGTGTGACTAATTGGGTCTGCGTTAGTCTCACAATATGTTCTCAAAAATATTTCTTTTGGGGTGTAATAAAAAAGTCCAAATAAACAGCGACTTGAGTCGTTTTTCTTTAAATCGGTCCCGTGCATACATGTGCCGCGCGCCATTAAGAGGCCGCCGTTTAATTTGCAGTAAATTACGGTTCAGGGGATTCATCGCAGTACAAACATTTGTTGAGCCCGAGATGAATAAATCAATCACGGGCGCCCTCTGACAAATTAAGCGGCGCCGGCTCTCTTTGCCGAGCTCGCCGCTAAACGCCGTGGTCAAGTAACGCGTGGCGGGAGAAATGGGAAGAGACACCTCCGACGTCCAAAGGGAGACGGATGCATACGGAGGGGGGAGGGAGAGAGGGAGGGAGAGAGAGAGAGAGAGAGAGAGAGAGAGAGAGAGGAATGACAGAGAGACGCTGCTAACCCTTAATACCGTCCCTCTCCAGGGGGCCGGGGCTGAGGGCCCCTCCGCTGTCAGCTGCAATAGGACCAGCCTTTCTGTGAGTGCCCAAGGTTCCTTAAGGGCAATTAATGGAACACAGCATCCCTTGTGAGGGGAACTTGTCAGAGTTTCATTAGAGACTGATAAACATATAACGCATAAGTGTCACACCGTGTGTGTGTGTGTGTGTGTGTGTTTGTGTGTGCGAGGGCAGGATCTTAGGGGATTGCAGAACATTCCCATGTATGCACTGACAATATTAATGATTTCATGAGCAGGAAGGAGTAGAAGGGGAGGGGGGGCGGACACATGGAGACCTGTGGAGCGCGGCGTTGGCATCGCAGGACAGGAAGTCGATCGCCGGGGCTCGGGGCTTGGCAAACATTGAATCGCATTATACCCTTGAACGGCGATCTGAGCAAAGAAAAAGTATTCTTAGGTCGATACCTCGGCGAGATAAATGTAAAAAAAAAAGAAGAAGAAGAAAGAAAGAAAAGCCGCGCTGGCGCACACTGCCTCTGTTGTTTCTTCGTCTCATCTCGCGGGCCGGGCCCAAAAGCACAAGTAAGAGAAATACATCACATTCAATTAAAGTTCCCTTTCCAAGCCGCTACTGAACAAATCAGCCCACAGCTGGGACTCTGGGTCCGGTTCACAAAGTCCTTTTGATCATTCCCGTGGCAGTAAGAGACTGTGGAGTCCCATGGAGTGTGGGACCAAGCCGATCTTATTATGATAATTGGGATACATCAACTTCAGATGGCGCTAATGGAGTGAGATTTCAGTGATCAAGAGCACATATTCCACTGTAGAAGCGAGTTCACTTTTCTTTCTTTTTTTTTTTGAGAAGGAGTTATTATGCAATGCTCTGGTTGTGTTCCCAGTGGGCCGCTACCGAGACCGCCGGCACAAGCCAGAGTACGCTTTTAGCTTCTGTATTTTCTTTTGGCCCCTGTCGGAAGCGACGCGATGTTCTGGCGCGTCAACGTGGTGAAGTTACATCCCCCCCTCCCCCCCTCCATGGGTTGAGTAATGTGGTTACCACGACCGCTTATCGGTTAATCTTCTCTTCTTCTTTACCCCCATCCTCTCGGCGAAGGAGAAATACCCGAGGTTCGATAATTAAAAACGTGTCAGGTGAGAGTCCAGCGATGCTCCCTCGCACTGTATGTTCTCACAATCCGCGCTTTTGTTCATCTTATTAACCTCCTCTCCGCTCGTCGCGCCTTTAAATGAAATCTTTAGCCCCTTTACATGTGAAATTAAAACTGCCCTCCCTTGAGCGCTTTTAATTATTCTTCTTCGGGAGAAACTTCCACTTTTTTTTTTTTCTTTCCTCCGTCGGAGAGGCCCTTCTCTCTCTCTCTCTCTCTCTCTCTCTCTCAGTCTCTCTCTCCCTCCCTCTCCTCACTCCCACTCGCTGCCCAGGTCTGTCATGCTTCACTCCTCCCTCCAACCCGTTGCTCCCTCTCTCTTTTTTTTCTTTCTTTTCCTCTTCTTCTGCGGGTCTGTTTAATTCTCACCTTGCTCTGCCCTTGTCATCAAGCCGTTGAAGCACAAAGCCAGGAGCAAGGGAGTGTTTACTCATTTCCCCACTACATTACCCCTCCTATTAATCACCGCATGGAAACTTCTGGACACTGAAACATCTCTGCAGCCGCTGCCCCCACAACCCTTATGCTAACAGGGCCCAACTTTAAAGAACTGGCATTCGGAAAATCCTCGTTTATTATCTTAAAGTTACTAACACAGTCCACTGCGAGCCCCTTGTTTATCTAAGTTAACTCCCCCCGAGCCAAGAATGTCATTGTGCTGAAGGGTTCAATGTGTAAAAATCTTCTTTTTGTTCCCTCGCTCTCTCTTCCCTTCTGTTTTCTGAATGCCTCAAATAACGCCTTTGTGGGAACTAAACATAATGACGGCTCTTGACGAAACGCGGAGCTGAAGTACACAACCGAGCTGGTTGACATTGAAATGCATGACACATTGTGTGCACACGGTACAGGCAGAGGTTAGTGGCTCTAATTAATCAAATTAAATTGCATGTAAATTGTGTTTTAAATGCAGATGAGGGAGAGCGAAAAAAAATGTAAAAGAAATACAAGGATGAGGAGGAGAACACATCCTCTTGTTACTCGCTACTTGTTTTCTATTTGCTGAGATCAGAGAGTCGAGAAATTAACAGTTTGTAAAAGGAAAAATGATATCAAGGTTTCTCCAGAGCAAACACTCCATTTCCTTTCTGCTCGGCCTTTGAAATGACAAACGGGGGGCACGGTTTGATTTCCGAAGCCCCCTTCGTGTGCTGTGAACAAGGCGAAAGCTGCTGCAGACGATTCCTGTGAAATTCAATTAAAACACACCAACAGCTTCTTTTTTTCTTCTCCTCCTCCTCTTTTCTCTCTCCTGCCCTCATTCCCACATTCCCGGCTGAAATGACCGCATTCCCGGCGATTATGCTAACCGCTCGGAGTGCTCCATAAATTCACAGGTCCGGGGGAAAAAAAAAAAAAAGGCTGTAACGAGAGCTCCTTAAATATGGGAAGGAGACGTTTGAGAAGATGGATCGCCGCGGGCCAGCGGTCGACCGGCAGTGGGCAGGGAGAGAGGGGGTGAGGAGGGGGGGGGGGGCTTGTTTGCGGAAAAACACATGCTACTAGCTGCTATACTGCCTCTAATGAGGCTATGGACATAAGCAACATTATCATTAATGATTGAACCCCTCCTTTTTTTCACAGACCCCTCCCTCTCTCTGTCCTGTCCTGTCCTTTTTGCAATTACTAGTTTTACTGGATCGCCCGAGGGGGCGGCGGGCTGCATGCGTGGCAGCTATATGTGGGTGAGAGGGAGCAAAACATTTGAAATTCAAATAAATGAGTAATGTAAATAGTTCTTGAGTAGAGTTTATCCAGCGAACAATGGCCCCTTATGAGACACAAGTGCAACACAGGCAGAGGGAGGCCGAGAGAGAACAGGACTGCTGGTGTGGGGAATCGGAGCGGGTGGGGGTGTGTGTGTGTGTGTGTGTGTGTGTGTGTGGGGGGGGAGTTGGATGATCCAACACAATGTGGCCCTTCTCCTAAAGCAACTTGTTATCAGGCGCTACGCAGAGCCCCCCATTCAATCTGCATTTAAATACATTTCAGTCCACTCACTCATTTGCATTCATTTCTCCCATTATATTTGGAAATGGCCAAATGTCTAGCCGGCACAATGCGAGAGCCTATCACCGGCCAGGGGAAGCCCACACCTGATGCCAATTTAGCCCGCTTGGATCTATTCATCGCCATGGCCCGATCCGACAACTCCAGCTCTTCCTCATCCAGGAGACTTTTCAATTGGATCTGCTTGTGGTGACAAAATTGTTTTGCTCATTGAGGGTTTCTTCTTCTTCTTCTTCTTCTGTCGCCCCTCCCTCCCTCTCTCCCCTTCCCCGCCTCGCTCTACCCTCCTCTCCTCGTCTCTCCCCTCCGTCCGGGTCTCTATTTGGGAGCCATGGGAAAAGGGGAGGCAAATGATTCTCAGTGGCTTCTGATTTCCACTATTTGTTCAGCATTAGGGCCCACTTATCTCTGAAAGAAAAAGCAACATGTGGAGAGAAAGTGACAGGCACAAACTCGGCCTCGCTAACAGGCCCATTGTGTGCTTGAAGATCTGCATTCAAACATGAGGGGCCCTCCAACTCTGGCGCGCCAGGGACAAGAAGAAGAAGAAGGAAGGAGGAAAAAAAAAAAAAAACAGCGCGCACGTACTTGTGCATGGGCCTCCGTCGCAGTCAATTACTGCTGCTAATCTGCGCCGCAGTGGAGAGTAAATATTTCATTACTTTTTCAAATAAACAGTTGGTCTGAGCCCGTGAAGTGTCATCAGTGCCGCGGAAAGGGAGCGGCGACGTTCACATTGAACCGCGTCATGAAACAGCCCTGCTGCTGAAGTGAAGGAGGGTTTTTTTTAGCTGTGAGCACACTACTTAAATCATTAGACTTGGTAGCAACATCTTGAGATGAAAAGAAGTGGAGGGCCCACCATTTACACTATAGCACCTTTTTCACTGTAGCACCTTTTCTTTGGCTCCCAAAAAAGAAAAACATTTTGTGAGTGTTGCCGCCGCTCACCCTGCCTCCCCTTGCACCCCCCCCCCCCCCTCCTCCTTTATGCCTCGCAGAAAAGTTTGGACTCGACCGTCCACGCAGAGCTCCGAGATGCAACACTGTTTTTCCCCGCAACATGCTAACTGAGTCGTGTTGTGTGACATTAGCGGATGAAATAATGTGAGGAGCAGGGAGGGGAGGGGCTTGCCGGTGTGTGTGTGTGTGTGTGTGTGTGTGTGTGTGTGTGTGTGTGTGGGTGGAGGGCTGGGGGGTTGCTATGACAGAGAGATCCCAGAGTCTACTGCTCATTAATCACTGCAGCGTCTTTGACCTTTCATTTGCCAAGGGCGCGCGGAGAGGAGGAGGAGGGTGGCGCGGCCGTGGCTGCTAACGCTGCCCAGGCAGAAGGAGGGCAGGCGAGCCGCGGTGAGAGGGAAATAAATATAAACGGGGGGAGGACGGAGGAGAAGGAGCCAAAAAAAAAAAGAAAACGATGACCGGGGGACCGCGCGGTGGTGGGGAGACACACTGGAAAAGTCCAGAGAAGACGCCACAACACGTCCTTAATGAAGAGTGAAATTAATCAGCTTCACGGGCTGTTAGATGAATCAGGCGTTTCCCCCAGCCCCTAGGTGGTATCAGCTGCTCTGCTCCGCTCGCCAGGCCTGATAAAGACCGATAGGCCCCTTGCCCATTTACACATGTTATTAAAAGAATTACAAAGATGTCTGCCCGGCTCCCCTCCCTTTTCACACCAGCCCGGGCTGTTGGGAGCCGGGTGCTGGAAACGGCAGAGGGTTGCGACATGAGCGCCGGGGCAGATTTTTAGCGTCCAGGGGCGCTCGGCTCTTAGCTACCAGGTGGGATGGGACCACTAGAGGCCGCCAGGCATTGGTTGGTTGGTTGGTTGGTTGGTTGGTTGGTTGGTTGGTTGGTGGCTGCACTAAAGAGAAGTGAGCGTGTGTCTACGCATGGCGAGGAGTGCAAAGTGATAAAAGTGAGGCGACCAGATGTAGACACTCCCCCTCCTGCCCCCCCCCTCCTCCCCCACCCCGCCCGCCCCACACACACACACACACACTTGTGTGGATTAGTGTGTCAAGCGACGCCCGTGATACATCACCACATCTCCATAGTCTATTGTAACTCGGAAACACACTCCTGTAATTAGATAATGACGCCTCGATGTTTCACGATGAGAGCGCTATTAAAGATAAATAAATAAAAACACTCCGGTCTAATAAATGAAGCACGAGAGAAAACAAACGATAATGCGCTCTAATCGAGCCAAAATGATCACACTTAGACGGAATCAATACTGGCGAACTGAGTGGTGCGAGTGGTGGTGTAGTTTAGCATCAAATATGGTGGGCAGTTATTAAAATACATTTAGGCTTTATTTTTAACCCTAATTGATGTTCAAGGTTAATCTAATCAGACCAATTGTACCTCTGAAGAGCCTGCTCCAATTTAATTGGCTATTTTTATTGCCTCAGCGAGATTTTAATTGAAACCAAAGGGGATCTAACAACAACTGTGACATGTTGATGTCTGGGGGATAGTTATAAATATGTGACAAAATATGTGCATTATTAATGTGATTTCTTAATGCATTATTGTAATGTGTCCCCAGAAACACAGAGATATTACTTCAACAAGAGGCGGTGGGGGGTGTGTGGGGGGGGGGGTGGCAGAGAAATCATTTCATCCTGAATATGTCAACAAAATAATACGAAGACGTGTTCCCTTTGACTCCAGGCAAATCTACAGATTTAAATCATTAACATTCCAAAGAAAGAAATTTGAATTTGAAAAGCTAGAGGTCACGCGTGATGCCCCCGAACCCTCCAGAAGAGGAGGGAGCTTCCCTGAGATGTACATCTCGAGACTTTTACGGAGTTCCTACAGTCAAACTGCTTCTGATTAAACCGCTAACGACGCGGTCGCCACGTTTTCTTCTTTTCTTTTCTTCTCCTCGTCTGAGCGCTTTGCATTACGGGATTCAAGAATAGTGCTACCATCTAAAGTGGGAAAAAGCAATGAGGCCATTAAAAAAAAAAAAAAATGGAGAAAAAAAAAGTGTCATTGATTCAAAAGAAGAGATTACATTGTGTCTGACAGAGGCGCGAACATTAGGAGTAGGCTCCTGGATCAAATTCTGCACGGCAGCGGTAGCCATTGATGATATCGATCAGAATCAGAGGCTACTCGGGCCCTTTAGTGAGTGTGCTTCCTCTCTTCGTGAGAGATCTGCAGAAAATGCCTCTTCCATCTGTATGAATGTCTCTCCCCCCATTTGGCAGAAGTGTGATATTAGAGGTAAGAAAGGCTTATTAATTGCATGCCTGCTTCCTGCTGACAGATCCACCGAGAGTTTAGCGGCAAGCAGGGTTCTGCGCTGGCAGAGTGTTATTTGTCCTCTTAGGGATGACATCTACCAGTGCCTTAAATATCAGGCCTATTTCCAGAACCTGAAATGACAGAGGTCAAGATAAGGAGAGATAAAAGGGAGAGGCAAATAGTAAGGGCCTGAGACAAAGAGGGAGAAAATGCACACACACAAAAAAAAAAAACACAAAAATAAACTTAGGGATTGCTCTGTCTTCAGCAGATGAAAAATGGGAGTACAAAAGGGAGAGAGAGGGGGGGACCAGTCCCACAGAAAGAGTGGAAACCACCACCTACTCAAGCCTGACATCTGTATAAAAACAAAAATAATCTGCTGTCAGCAGAATGTTCAATGACTCCTATCACCCGGGACGCTGATAAAGACTCTGGCCGCGGCTGTTATGCGAGGGGGGCTCAGTGGATCGGAATGCATGCTAATTGCCATCAGAAATATGTGGCGAGCCTCACAATTTCTGGCATTGCTCCGCACCTTGGCGAAGGACATGCCAGAAGGGCTCGGGCGAAAACAAAGATTAATGAACGGCGTTGAATCGCTGTAATGCCGTGTCAACAGTACCATACATTTCATTACAGAGGTCACCGGTGCTGCCCGTGTTTTTGCCGGTGCGGGAGCAGTTTTCTTTTTCTTTTCCTTTCTTTTTTTCCCCCCAAACACACAAGTCTTTAGTCCCTCCAACAAGCTGAAAACCGGAGATAAACATTTCACTTGTTGGAACGATATTACACCGTTGATGTGATTACACCGAGACGTTTACTGCAGCCAAATGCACACATTTAGTCAGCCAGAGGTGGAGAAGAAGAAGCAGAAGAAGAAAAAAAAACAAAGGAAAAGTTCACAGCTTCACCGCAGTGACAGCAGCAAGA
Organism: Clinocottus analis; assembly: GCF_023055335.1. NCBI lineage: Eukaryota > Metazoa > Chordata > Actinopteri > Perciformes > Cottidae > Clinocottus > Clinocottus analis. Next base: position 5,224,119 of record NW_027175843.1, read on the forward strand.
AGTATAAGTCAGTATAATCCCGCGTGTCAGTAAAACCCGATGCTCTAAACAGGAGCAAACTCCCCCTTTTAAATAATTGATGTTTTCTGATTAAATGTGGCAGTTTGGACATAATGAATTCTTTATAGCGTGCCTTGAGCAACTCAACAGCTTTGCCCCGCGTGACAGCTTTACGGGAGCGTCTCTTTTTTTTACCCAAATTTTGAAAGTTTAACCTATGTAGATCAATGTGCTTCCTTAAAAGAGTTTAATAAATTAAAGTGCAGGGGGCTTTCTTTTTTTCCTTTTTTCTTTTTTTTCTCCTCAGCGAGCAGAAAAAGCTGATGAGACAGGTTTAGTTTAATCTCAGGCAATAGAAGTCATTAACCATTCTCCCAGGAATTAAAATATAGCTTGCCCTTTTCTTCTCTCACTTATCATTAGCATCACTTTAATCTCCCCGCGTTTCACACTGCTATTTTAATCATTACTTACTGCCTTTTGACAACTGAAGAACATGGCTTCTCCCCGCTCAGGCAATATCCTGATTTTAGCTGACAAAATGTAGGACATCATTTAAAAATATCTAAATTTCCTCTCCCCTTTTTATTCTTCTTACTTCCACTCTTCAGACCCCTGAACGTCTGTCTATTTATATCAAAGAAAGCACAAAAGACGGGAGCAGATTGAGTGGACGACATTGAAAATGTAATTTGAGTTAGCTGCAAGGGTAACGAAATGTATAATACAGTTTATTTGTGTCTGTCGTGTTATTTTAATGGATGGTGAATGGCACATGCTGCTCTATGTGGGTCATGCAGGGTGTTGGGGGTATATTTGTCTGCCCTTGAATCAATGAACATTTACAACAGAAACCACATATCTGCCGAGCGGAATATAAATAAAGTATTATGGCCGGTCTTTCAATGACAATGACAGATGTAGGGCAAGCAATTTTCTACAACTTTTGTTTCTTTATTGTTACTGGTAACAGTAAAAAAAAAGGAACAATAGGAGTGGATCTGGAGCATGATTAATTTGGAAATGATGAAGAAGAGGAGGAGAAAACAAAGATACAATGGCCTACAGCTGATTGTATTATAGTTCTAAATGTGGTATTGTGTGACATTTTGTAGTTTGGGTATTTCATGTTTTCAAAGTGAGAGAACCCCACGACGACATGTGACGGGAGTGCAGACGGCCCACATAATTCCCACGATTCAGTTCTCGCTGTTACTTTTCACCAGCTGCATGTTTATGCAAATAGATGCATTTGGTCCTTCTTTTCTTTTTCTGTGCGTCAGTACAATTCAATTCAGTGACTCAACAGTAATCCATCTAAGCTTGCGCAGTTCTCCCCTAAAATACATGATATTGAACTAATCTGCTTTTCCCCTCGGTGACTCGGTACTTCGCTGCCTTTTTCTCAAACTGTGCCAAGATTAAAAGGCATTACCAACGAACAGAAACCTCAAGTCCTTTAGATTAGTGTTCCATTACTTAATCCTTTAATAGAATTTGAGTTATTGCCCAAAACAGCAAAGCACCTCAAATGCACATTATTACTGCTGTCAAAAGCAACAAGCGGATTAAAGCACAACTGCAACAGGAGATTCTGTGTGCACGCCGGGTTTCTCTTTTCCTAACGTGCAGATCGTTCAGTGAAGCCTACGAGAGCCACAAAGAAGCAGATCTTTGACGTGACTGGAAGACTGCATCTGAGAGAGGAATAAAACCCTCCTTTCCGTTCTCCAGACCCCCCATCCCTCCCTCCCGTCCCTCTCCACCCCGCCTCAATTTAAAAATCAACAGTGAACTTGTTCTCCTAAACGGTTGGAAGCAGTTTACGAACATCTCAACAATAAAATCCCCTCCTCCGACATCAAAAAGGAGCCTCGACTCGTTTCTGATCTCCGTCCAAGTTCAAAGACTGCGCTAAAGTGTTACTTCAAAGCGGAGCGTAATCAAAGACGCGCAGCTGTTAAAACAATCTTTTGTTAGTTCATTGTCTTCAGACCAGACTCTCCACACACACACACACACACACACACACAAAAACATACACACAAAAATCCCCAAATGAAGGGGAAGCAGAATCAAATAAGTTACATTCAATCATTCGGAGCGGGAGGCTTCGGTGTCATGCTAGAATAAATGCTGTGCTGAAGATTTACTACTATTTACAGCAGCCGGAGCCGTACAATAAGGCTGGTATCCTGCCGCGGGGCTGGTGAGGGGGCGGGGGGGGGAACTACCGCGGCCCTCTTAAATATGCCAAGGGCTCGAGGCACTGTAAAACATGCCCCAGACAAAAGTGAGGCATTTTGACAAATTAAGCACCTAGTTACGAAGGCTACGCTCGCTGTGTTTGATGCGGCATCCTCGCCCTCGCCGCCACGAGGCGCCGCGTGAACGGCATAATGTCCTACCGGGCCCCTCCGCGCGGTGCCCCCCCCCCCCCCCCCCCGCCCGCACTCGGTGTCATTTTCATTTCATCCACAAGGGCGAGTTTGCGGCTGTATTAAACAAGTTCCCCCCCCCATCACGACTTGATGGCGCGGGCATTTTTAATGCTCGAGCGTGCGGAAGGAGGTGCGTGAAACAGAGGAGGGTGGAAGAGGGGGAAATAAAAGGAGCTTTGCCAGTCCACTGGCTTGGCTTAATTTTTTAATATGCGTTAGCACCTCGCCTTAATCCGACTCTGATGTACATCGTCGGGGGTTACTGTTGAGATAGAGAAAGGGGCTGTCAATCAAGGCTCGGTCAAATTATACCCGGACTCCATTAGGGTTTAAAAATAGAGCGATGAGGTCTAGCGTGAGTCAATCAAATCATTTTGAGGACGGCCGTTACGGTTATTACGTTCCACTTGTTATGGAACCAGCCCTTAGCTTTTATTGCCGGCGGCGGCGAAAACGGCAGAGTGACCTGTTGTCTGTCGTGATAAAGCCTTATTGTACATATTCCTGGGGCTCGGCTTGCGCAGAGAAAGGGAAAACTGCGCTCGCAAGACATCTATCTGTCTCGTGCACACGTTCAGAGACGTAATGTAGCTGCTCGATTACAGAATGACATTACGGCCCTCGTCTGGCTCACGAAAAGAAGAGGGACGCTCCAGAAGTGAGGAAAAGGATGATAAGGAAACGCCTTTGAACCCCTATGTATTGAATAAATGGATTGATGAATAACAGTGAGTTTAAGATGTATTACTCTAAGTGCATTGAAGTAAACTTTACATGTCGAATAAAGGCTACTGACCTGCAGGTGAGAGGATCCACACGGGCACACGGCAGCAGAACAGCACATGAAAAAGAGGAAGAGGAAGTAGAAGTCAGTATAATAATAATCTGTCTTTTCAGAGAGTGTAACTTGTTCACTTTAGCTTCTAAGTAAAGGAGAGGAAACATAATGTGATTCATCTAGAGAATAAAGAGTTTCACATTTGGGTCCTTTTTCTTTTTGGGCAGAGCTCCTTAGATGAGTGTAATTTGCCAAATAAGACGAAACAGATGCATCTGTTCCGTGAGGCGTCCACGAATCCTTTTCTTTTTTTTTTTGGAAGGGACATAAAAACAACTGACAATACGCGTCAAAGAAATCTTAAAAAAAAAAGAGAATACTGTTGCGAAACGCTTCTCATTTGGACAGTTTGCAAACATGACACGAGCCGTGGAACTGCCAGGCAGCACTTAACGGCCACGTCTCCAACTCTCACAGAAAGTAGGGGAAAGACAAATTGCCAAAAATGACATTATCATTTCCGTACATGTCACAAGGCAAGTAGATCTATGTCAACCATTGAAAAGAAAGTGTGTGAACCTGCCTGTGAGCGTGTGTGTGTATGTGTGTGTGTCTCTCTGTGTGTGTGAGTGTGCATCTTTGTGTGTCTGACCTGCTCCATCTGGAGGATTGGAGCACTCGGGGGCTGTCACACAATAGGGAGACGAAAGCCCGCTGAAGGATAACAAATGACTTCATGGCAAAACACGGCCATTGAAATTCTTTCAGTCTGTGGCATTAAAAACAACTGAACAAATAGAGATAAGGAGGTGGGTAGGATTTGAAATGAGATTTTTTTCCTCTCCCTTTCCCTCTCTCACTCCGCCAGCTTAAAAGCTAAACAAAACAAATGGAGCTTATTACTGCAGATTACCTTACACTGGACAGATTCACCGCATGAGGCCCAGTGTAAACAATGTATTTCTCTCCGCGTGCTAACTAGGTGCCATTTATAACAGTGAGCCATCATATCCACAGCACCCGCAGATAGAGCGGGACGCATCCTGGCCAGCGGTTTAGAAAGTATAATTGTTTGAGAGGCCGTCTCCACGCGAGTCGCCATAGCAAACACCGATAAACCCAATTAGTCGCTTATACGGCTGCTAACGTTAGCTCCGCAGAAGCGGCGTCTGTCAGAGGAGAGTGACTGGTTGCCATGAGCCAAGGGGAGAAGCCGAGCGCTCCCTCCATCTCTCGATGTCGGGACACGGCGTTAACATCGCCACGGGCCCCGGAACAGCCTTCTTTTTCCATAACCTAATCCACTTCCTATAGCAACGCTCGTCACGTTAAATTAAGCAAAACAGTTTTGTGTGTCTGGATTTCACTCCAGTTTGGACGCCCGCTCTAAAGACCTTTTTAAGGAACAGGGAACACGGGAGGAAAGTTCGTCCGGCACGGTGATGCGATTGACCCGGAGCCGGAAGCCTTGAGAAACACGGCTAGGGGGCGCCATTTCTTCCGTTGGTTGGTTAAGTCGACGCAGAAGAAGAACAGCGGCAGTGAAAACCTCGTGGAGACGGAAAAACAACGTGGAATACACAATATGCTTTTCAATATTTTTTTTCACAAATGACTCATTGTTTCAAATAGATTGGATGTTTTCTACAGTCCGCATGTTTCCGCCAATGAAGCAGAAGTAAAAGGTTTCCGTCGCAGACTGCATGTGTCACTGGATTAAATATGTTGCCATTGCATTTAGTCGGAAAGCCATTTTATCGGAAAGCCAACTTTTCCCTAATGTTCAAACATTTTTAAGTTTAGTTTTATTTTATTGCGAAACTGGAGTCTAAAAGACAGTATGATTCACACCAAGTACAGGAGGCAACACACACACACACACACACACACACACACACAGCTATTTGTCGGAAACAACCTGCTCAAAATGTATCGTGCGACCTAGTCGGCCTAACAATCAGGCGTTAAAGAGAACAAAAGCCCATTCCAAATAAATTCGCACTGTATTTGTGCTGGGATTTGATTTACTGGCCTGTGGGGAGGCACCATTTGGTAGCACAAGAAGAGGTAGGTGGTGTCTGTGAGAGGAGTGTGTGTGTGTGTGTGTGTGTGTGTGTGTGTGTGTGTGAGGGGGCTGGGCACCAAGGGATGCTGGGTATAGGGGTGGGGGGGGGGTGCTCATGTGCCAGAAGTGTTTATTGTGTCATGGTGATTTATTGAGTGAGCTTCATTTCACTGAATGTTCTCAGATATTTATTTCCCTAAAGGCCCCGCAAAGATATGAACAGGCCTGCATCCACATATGTCATCATTGCCCATTTTACAGCGTCAGGAGATTTCTCTCAAACTAAGAGAGGGAAGACGAGGAGAGAGAGAGAGAGAGAGAGAGAGAGACAGAGAAAATGAGAAGAAACAGCTTGTGGCCATCGTGGCTCCTCTCCATCAAGGCCCTGTAAACAGTGGTACCTCCGCAACATGAAACTGGCATTTTTCGGAATACGGCGGATGACTTTTTCAGCGTTCATCCCTTCTCCTCCTCCTCCTCCTCCTCCTTACACTTTTCTCTGCCAAATACATACTTACAGAGCATACATAATTTAAAGCGAGGCTCTGAAGGTTCACTGAGTAAGACTGGTTCAATGCTTAAGAAGCTGTAAGCTTCCGAGTTTACGTCACGTTACAGTTTCTAATTCCTTCAGCAGAACTTCAGGTTTTCGCTTCAGACTTGGCTTCAATATCTGCCAGGGAAATCGTGAAGGGACACGGTAATCAACCACCAATGGGTCCTTGGACATCATCGATGGAGAAGTCAGAGGCGACAATTTACAGACAGCGATTCCTTAGATTCTGCAGTTATCGGTGAACGATCATTTACTGTGGAGGTTGGGAACTGAAACGTGATAAAACAAAACGAGGATGTACCGCTATTCTTTGTTCCCGAGCGCCAGGATAAACGTGCTGCTGTTCCAAAGCTTTTCAACGCAGAATTCAAATGCTGTGTATCTGATGTGCACAAAATTAACATGTGTTTTCCAAGCAGATGATTTAAAAAAAAAAGGTGTCAGGTTTGTCGGGAACATGTTTGATGATATTTATCATGAGATAGCTCGACGAGGGAGGGTCCACTCTGTCTTTCCGTTGGTTCAAAAACCAAGAGGTGGACGTCTGTTTTCTTTTACCCGTGTTAAAAATGTTGACAGAGTAGTAGGGCTTTTCTTTCTTCTTCTTTTTTTTTAACTTGAATGCAGTTTTACCTGACTCCTTTCCCTCCAAGAGGAGAGTTGTGGCAAAGTGCTATCTGGTCGATTCGTATTCTGTGGGGGTAGAGAGTGGGTGAGGCCGCCAGATGGTAGGAGTCTTTGATTCTCCAGATGGCTGTTCTGTGTGGTGCTCAGTGACACTGGGCAGGCTCATTGACATGCTGCCTCCCTCCCCTCCATCTCTTCGCCTCCTCTTCCTTCACCTCCTCCTCCGCTGCGAAGATGGATCCCGGCCCCCCTGGCCTCGAGCTGCAGCTCTCAAGGAGGGTGGGACGCGACTTCTCCACTTAGCCGCCGAAGAAAAATGTCAATGTTTGGTGAGTATGTGTGTGTGTTGGGAGGGTGAGGGTGGGGGTTGTATTGATGACACCCATTTGCCACTGTCAGATCTACCTAAATTGCGACTGTGATTGTAACCGGAGTGATATGAGGGACGAGCACTGATCTTAGGTCAGCCGCAGCATGTCTCCAAAGGCGGGTTTCGTATTACGGGTTTAAAGTTCGTCTCTCGTCTCTGGAAACCTTCAATCTTCACGGAGCGGCATGTCAAAGAACATGTGTCCGGTGTTCCAACTGAAGAAAAAAGACACTGATCTGTTCGGCGTTGATGGCATCATTGGGCCGTGTTTGTATAGAATACAACATAGACTACTAGCGCATTGCTATGATGAGGTCATTCTGGCTGATGTAAATCTGCCGACACAGAGGAAACTGTCATCTTGACCCTGATCTTTGTTTTTTATTTATTTTTTTGTGGGAGGAGAAAAACAGTGCTAGAAATGAATCGACATTCAAGCACATCTAAATTAGGGAAAATCTCAGTCTAATTAGAATCGGACCAGTTAAAGGGCCGGCGTTCGATTCTTTCTCTTTTTTTTTTTTGGCGCGGGTGATCCAAGCTCTGCCGTTTGAACCGCTGCCTTGCTTTTTATATCCCTGACCCCCAGTGCACCTCTCCTTTTGGGGTCATATCATCATTACCATAGTGCAAGCTCAGAGGCCGCGTTTCCGTGTGCCTTAATTAATGTGTGTTTATAGGGGGCCACGGGAGCGAGTGCACTTAATGAAACATTGCTCCGGTGGCCTCCGGGGGTCCGGGGGAGACAGCTCCTCTATTGTGCTGCCGATTCTTACAGGCTGTAAACACTTAATTGATCTGAGGAGCATATTTCGCTGCACATTCTAGGGAAATACTTTCCGAGCCGGGACCGTTCATGATTACTTTTTAACGTCTCTTTAAGGAGGGGGTTAAAAAAATAAAAAAAACATCACTGTCTGGTGTCTGTCTATTTGTGCGAAGCAAGGGTTAATTAACAGCAACGCGAAACAAAAAAAAAACAGGAAATGAAGATGCAGACAGAAATGGAGAAAGGATGTGGGTTATGATAACACCGCTGAAAATGATCCTCCGATTGTTGTGATGTCACGTCTGGGAGTCTGGGTGTGTGTGTGTGTGTGGAGGGGTGGGGGTGGAGTATTGGTGCTATAAAAAGGACTGGAGGTCCCTCTCCTGTGGTGGATTGCTTTCCTCTAGCAAAGAGTGATCCTGTGTGTGTGTGTGTGTGTGTGTGTGTGTGTGTGTGTGTGTGTGTGTGTGTGTGTGTGTGTGTGTGTGTGTGTGCGCGCGTGTGTGTGTGCATACGTGCGTCCGTGTATGTGTGCACTGGGGCCGATGACAGAGGCCATGGCCTCCACACCCGGGGGACCGCCAATGAGAAAGAAGCATTTCCTCTAACATTCCACGGGTCACAAAAACAATTTGCCCAGAGAAAAGTGGCTAAACAGCCGCAATGTAACTTGCTGGAGCTGTGTGTGTGTGTGTGTGTGTGTGTGTGTGTGTTTGTGTGCGGGATAAAATTAACTATTGTTTCTTTTTTTTCCAATCCACAACTTTAATGGGAAGACACCACGTGTGATTCCTTGCAATTAAGTGGACAGGAAAAAACATGACGGCGGTTTTCAAAAATATTATTCTGTGAGTTCGTTGCCGCCGTGTAATTAATACGTTTGCGGCGTGTTTGTGCGTCTGTGTGTTTGTGTGTGCGTTATGCGACTGTTCTGCATTGGAAGAAACAAATTCATTTTTCACGCTTCAATTGCTTTGTGATTACTGTTAATCGAGAACACAGAATGATTCCCTACTTCATTACCCTGTACACATAGCATGTCTGCTTGCAAAAAAAAAGAAGAAAAAAAGTGCAGCTACGTGACTAACCCACTCGAGCGTCCTCCCCCACCCCCCATATCACAGCGATTCCTCCTCCAAATGTGTCCACTTGAGTCGGCCCTATCATCTAAATATAAACACAGTGCAATCAGCAGCTCTCTCACTTTCTCACACACACACACACACACATGATCGTCTGCTGTCCGGTAATCAGCGCAGAGTCGGGACGAAGAACTTTGGTGATGACATAACATCAGGTCGAGTAGATCTGCCAGGCTAAGCTGATGCTGCTGCGGCACACACACACACACACACACACACTAACACACACACACACACTCATTCTCACAGCCCACATGGGCTGACTTCTGGGACAGGTACAGGGGATGGAGAGGACATCCTCCCCCCGGCTCCACCGATCTAGGACGAAGTGGAAAAACAGACAATGACAAGTGTCTGGCGCAGAGCGGCAAAGACAGTAATCCGAGGACAGAGACCAAAAAATAAATAAATAAAATAAATAAATAGGCTTTGTCAAATGACCGTGAGGCTTGACCATGATAAACGGCTGTGTTGTGGGGCGCGGTGTGTTTAGGGGTGGCTCATCCCTTTCACTCATCCAGATAAAAGTTGGCGAGGGAGTGAAGTGCAGCTCTCTCTCTCTCTCTTTCTCTCTCTCTTACTCTCTCTCTCTCTCTCTCAGGCTAAGTATGGAAATGTGTTTAGCGGCAGACTTGAGAGGAGTTGATTGGTGGTGGTGGTGGGGGAGGATTCTCCCTGAACACTGTGCTATCCCTGGGAGAGCGAGGCCAGGTAGTTAATAGGGGTCAGAGCTAGGGCTGAAGTGTAAATTGGCAGGGGTGCATCAATTAGAGGGTGGCACAGGCTAGGATAAGGAGAGAGGAGAGAGGAGCTAGATGGAGCAGGAGACAAGCATATAATCTGTATCGCCGCTGTGAGCGCCGGCAGGAGGTCCGTCCAAAAAAAGACGGAAGGAAGGGAAGAGAAAAAAAAGATGGAAAAGGAAAAAAGAGAAGCTGAGACGGTGCAGAAATTAAAACGAGACAAAGCGCCGTCTTCGTGCTCCGTGTCTGGAATGAGATTGGAGCACTCAGAAGAGCAGCGCGCTTCGGGCTCGGCGTGTCGGAGTGGGCACACGCGTGTTTCCTTGTATCGCACCTCCTCCTCGGGAAGAACTACACATGTGCGTCTTTTTTCTTCTCCTTCTTGTCCTCCGTCCTCGAGTGTCCGCCTCTATTTGCATGAAAGTTATAGAAGCAATCAGCCAGCCCACCAGGAGACACAAGAAGCACTTGTACATATGTAGAATTACGGGAGAAAATAACTCAAGTGGGGCCCCCTTTTTCTTTTTTTCTCTCTCCTGTTTGTGTGCCGGCGGTGCCCTCTCGCCCCCGCCGCCATCGGCTTTCTTTGCGTATGCGTGCGGGGCGGAGGAGGGGTGGGGGTGGGGGGGTTGAGGGGCTTATTCAAAAGGGGAGATATTTGATTACGTCGGCGCTCACCTATCCGAGTGATCCGAATGATTTGAACAGTGAGCATCATCGGAGCAGACGGGCACTACGGAGCTTACATTTACAATCTTATACCGTTTAAGTGTATATTGGAAGAAAAAGAGAAGAAAAAAAAGACAATCTCACTTATTGAACACATTCACCCTGGAGGGCAAACTGCTACGGTAATGAACACCACGCTCTCGCAGAATCACAGTGTCCTTTATCCTGCTGTCGTGGGGGATGAAAAAGGGATCTGGCCGACACACAGAACCCAGAGTAGAAGAAGAAGAAGAAGAAGAAGAAGAGAGGAAAAGCAGAAGTACAGGGGAAAGAGGGCGTTTCAAAAGACCCCATAAACCTGTAAACAGAGTCCGTGGAGCAGATAAATTATGAACGCCACAATGCAATTAAAGACAAATTCGATTCTAGCGCGCACTGTCCATCTGTCACGCTGAAACAGAAGCCGAGGACCTCCATTATTACCCAATCCAAGCTCCTGTTAATTTGCTTGCCGGGGAGATATTTGGAGTTTCTCGGAGCGGGGCCCCGTTCTCTGAGAAAACAGCCTCCAGATGCTCCACATCAAACTGACCGGCCTCCTCCTTCAAATAGAATATATAAAGAGTTATTTAGTTTCAACCACATTACAGGAACACTGGAGAGCGGCGTCCCACAGTCGATGTTCCCCAAGCGTTCGCCAACCGAAAATAGCAATGGGGAGGGCGGTGGGGGGACAAAGACACGTCTTCTGGTCACATCGGCACGTCTTTAGAGGACGACTAAACGGCCTCTCCAACAGGTGAGGAAACCACAGCTGATGGAGTCACAGTGTGCAGCTAAGATCTTTCGTCAGGCTCGGCGAATCGCCGCCGCTCGCTTCCTCGGTGCCGGCGAAGTGGAGGCGCTCCTCCTCCCTAATCCTGTTTGGCCACTTTAGGATGGTAGATAGAGATCTGTGCCCCTAAATATCTGAGTGTGTAGAGGGGCGGGGGGGGGGGGGGGGGAGGGGGAGCTTTCGCTGCTTTAAGCCAGCGGGTAAAAAGAAAAAAGAAAAAAAGAATCATCTTCAAAGGTAGAAGAGTGTGTCAATTTAAAAATCAGAAATGTATCTGGCATCTTTATGCTTCTTAAACTACAATGCATCTCGGGCTGATTAGAGCACATCAAAGGCGGCTCCATTCGTTCCTCAGAGCAACGAGGAGGGGGATTTTTTAATTGCCAAGTGTTAAAACCTCACAGTTAAAGGCTCTGTGCCGAACCCAATACCCAAACCCAAACCAGACCATTAAGGCCGACACACGGACCAGCCTCCCAAAAGCAAAACGGGGACGAGCGCTAACAAGTGTGACACGTCAAAAAATGCATCCAAATTTGAAAAGCCGTCCACGTTTGTCGGAGGTGGCACTTTCATGATATCCCCATTGTCTCTCTCTCTCTCTCTCTCTCTCTCTCTCTCTGCACACTGAGGTCTAACGAGAGAAACGATCATTCTTTTTTCTTTTTTTTTGCTTAGACAAACAAGTTTCTGACAGTGGACATAAATATATACATAAACAAGTGTGCTTACACACACAGAGATACATTCAGCCCGCCCCCTGCACACGCACACACACACACACCAGCGAGGTGTCAGCGTGTCAGAAAGGGCTGTGCCTGCCATGATAAGAGGCTGACAATGATACTGTACAGCTATTAGGCTGGAAATAGGCTGCCAATACAAACAGCAGTCGGGCCAGCCCATTGTCAGCCTGTGGGTTTACAGCGGAGCCCGAAGAACTCAGTCTATCGCACTTCTCGAGGTGGTTTCCTGAGCCCTATTCGCCACATTGTTTCCCTGCAAAATACTGGAGCGTTAATAAAGAAAGATAAACAGGTTGGAAAAGGTGTGACAGTAAGTGAGCAGATAAAGCGTGCACGCGCAACGCTGCACGCACGTTACACATTACACTCCGTGTAGCAAGCACACAGCCTCCTTTTTTTTTTTTCTTCTTTTTCTACGAGCCCCTCAGAGTAACAACCATGTCTAATTAAAATTCGCATTTCAACCACAAAACGTGGGGCGAGAGAAGGGGGGTGGCGGACCAAACTAAACAAGCCATCTTTTTTGAAGAATCCCGTCCGTCCTCGCCCCGGTCATGAATTTCAGACAAACATTGCGATACACCGAGAGCGCCGCGCGCACACATTCATTAAACGCCCCGATAGACGAACAGACCTATCAGGAATTATATGTGTATCAGCGGCGGGAAGAGCAGTCGAGGGGTCCCTCGGGGGGATTCATGAAACAGACTTTTCATAGAGGAGTCGTCGCGGCCCTGAGGGTGAGGGGAGGAAGCGGTGTGTGTGAGGAGGGAGGAGAGGGAAGAGGAGGGGGGGAAAGGGCCAGCAGCAGGATGTCATGTGTGGGACCGCCGCGTCACTGACCTCTCATTTCATACTTTAATAAAGTCGCACCCAGGTGTCCTTGATGCCTTCCAGTCGCCTGGGGCTCCGGGTAAAGCTAAACAGGAGGCGGCCACAACATAATTCTGAGCGCCCCCCCCTCCTCCACACACACACACACACCCCTCCCCTTCGCTTGTGTTCCCTCCATGGCGTTGTGTTATATATCAATGGGCATGCACACACTCGCACACACACACACACACACCCGAGCGCTCCTGCTCAATGTTCAATGGCGGACTGATTTAAGGCCTCTGAATCCGGATGCAAGTCGTGCGCTCTGGGTTTGAGGAACACCCGGCTGTTTCCCCACTCAAGTCCTCTCAACCCCGACTTGTCGACTTGAGCAATGCAAAGAAACGCCGTTGCATCAATCCTGCCACTGCACACGGTCTGTCCGTCCTGCCGGTGGGGGCGGGCGGGGGGACGGGGGTGGTGCCGTGTCACCTCGGGTTTCATGATTTACTATCATGTGCGGTTGGTCACAGGAAATTGGAACAGCGCCGACTTTGCTTTCTGAATTGTGGTGGAGACAGTTTTTTTTGTTTTTTTTCTCCCCCCGTCGAGGAGAGAAAAAAGAAGACGAAACCAGAAGCAGATTATCTCGATGAGAAGGCAGCCGATTTGGAGATGTACAGTGCGCAATATGTTATCACAACACGGTCGCCGGGGCCCAGACAGCTGCTATCTGTCATAAACTCTCGGCTATTGTTGGACCGCGCCACGCGGCAACATGTGACCTGACCGAGATGAGCAGCCGCTGAGCAAATACGGAGTGGAACGGTGTCATTTTTAATAAAGCTGTTTTATGGACCCCAGTCAACAGAGCCAGAGGAGCGGGGCTCGAAACTTCCTCGTGCAAATGATATGGCAGCAGGAGTTTCATAACTTCCTCTGCTCTGACAAGCCTGTGGCAAGTCTCCTCACAGAGAGAGAGAGAGAGAGAAAGAGAGAGAGAGAGAGAGAGAGAGAGAGAGAGGAAGGGGGGGGTGGCATAAAAAAATAACCTCAGCCTTATCAAGATTTTACAGAGACATTTCTTTAATTAGTTTTAATATTTCTTGTTTAGATAATGTCAGCCAATTGACAATTTGGTCCCAAACGGAACAGGAGGGAGGTGTGTGTGTGTGTGTGTGTGTGTGTGTGTGTGTGTGTGTGTGTGTGTGTGTGTGTGTGGGTGGGTGTGTGTGTGTGGGTGGGTGTACTGTGCACTTCTCAGATACAGAGAGAATAGCAGATTAAAAAGATTGCTTACCTCGTGCGATTTAAATGCACGTGCGCACATCGGACATGAGTCCAAACACCGTCGGGCACGCAAACATTTTCGCTGGCGATCTGATCGCGATGTGCGAATCGTCATCACGGCGTTCGTCGGAAAACAATTTCCCCATGTACGTCTCGGTTAGTGTCGCGTTTGGTAACATAAAAAGACATTTTCAATAAATATGACGTTTCCTCTTGCTGAGATCTCTGACAGACACGAGATGGAGCCTCAAACCCTCCCGAAAAAAAGAAAACGAGAACCCCCCCCCTCCCAAAAAACAACGACATTGATCAAAGTGCGTAAACATCTGGAGCGAAAGACGCCTCGGGAACAAAGACTTCTATCTATATTTTTCCAAGATTACAACTGAAGATTGCGCGCATGAGGGAGCACTTACGACACCAAAGGTTTGGATACTGTAGCCTACCTGCATGTAACCCCCCCCCCCACCCTCCCAGACCACCTGTGTCTCCTCTAATCTTTGCATTTCCACAATCCTCACTCCCACATTAACACAATCTCCGGCTTTTGTACTCATGTCGCCTCCCCCCCCCCCTCCTTCCTGAAACACACCTTTACTCCTCACCGGGCAGCAGGTGTTGAGTGGTTGTGTTTACTACCCCCCCACCCCCCTCCATCCCGCCTCACGCGCGCACCTACTTCCTACCCGTCCGTCTCACTGAGGCTCTCTTTCCCTTTCTGTCTTTCTATGTCCCTCTCTCTCTTTCTCTCCCTCTCTCTTTGGCAGCTGGTAGGAGGAGAGAGGACGCTATAACAGCTGCACATGAGGGCGGATGGAAAAAAAAAAAGAAAAGAAAACGCACACAGGCAAACAGCTCCAATCCCCTCAGGGTTGTCAACTTCAATACTGCCCCCCCCCACCCCTTCCCCCTCAAAAAAAGAAAAACCTCTGGCGTTTTTTAACCAGGCAACCGGGGGGAAAAAACTGTTGCGGTCGGAAGACATCAGGGTCCCCCGTTCCATTAGTCCTACCTGGTGATCTCAGCCACCGCGAGCAGGGCTTAGGCTCCCCGGAGGGGCTCTGTGTGCAGCGGCCTGGTCGCCTGCATGAGAAGTATCCACTTAAATCCACTTACTACCATTTAATAATTTCCAGTTTGAAAAACATGTCACTTCCAAATGGAAATTTCGCTGGAGGTACTTACATCTGTTGGAGAGAAACACAAAACATCGGACACCGGCGGGGTGCTTTTCTTTTTCTTTTCCTCCAGCCCTCTCAAAGTCTGAGCTGTGTGTGTGCGCGCGTGTGTGTGTGTGTGTGGTGTGTGCGTGTGTTCCGTTTTCACAAACAGCATCAAAATACATGAGATCAGCTCTCAGGCTTTGTTTGGCCCTGGCAAGGTTAGGCCAGCCTCATTCCAAATTTCCTGAGGGGGGAACAGAGAGAGGAGAAGGAAAAAAAAAAAAACCAGAAAAAAAAAACGATTCCATGCAGATAAATCACTCGCAGCAGATCAAAAGACAAATCAGTGGCAAAGACAAAAGATGCTGACTTGCAGAGAACAATGGAGACAGGGAGACGCAGGTATCAGAGGAGCCGGCCCTAAGATCCCCGGCTCCGCTCAATCAAACCTGCTAACCGGGGGTTTGCATACTAGGTCAAACCCAACGCTGCTTCTGCAGCACAGAATGTGTGTTTAAACCCACGTTGGCTATTTCTGCTTTTCTTGTTTTTTTTCGGACGAGGAGGGATTGGGGGGGCGAGGGCTCTGACTGTTTAGTTTTGTCGAAGTAGGATTGAGTTGGCGTCTTCGCAAAGTCATCTTCTAGGTTCTAGGATTGAACAGCCACCCTGAGGGCGGGATGCGGCCGCGGGTTCGAAAAATAAAAGTGTCGGGAGGGAACTATTTGATATAGAGCGCGTGGGTGTATCTGCGCGCACACGCGTTTGATGTACGCGTCCGGGCCTTTCCGGCGAGAACTTGCGTCCCGCGCAGCCCTTCACGCATCACGGCACACCACCGTCTTCTATTAACTTCCCCCAACGCGAGTGATAAATAAATATATGGAATCCACGACTCTTTATCGCCCGCTCATCACTTTGGAGAAGACCGAGGCCGTACGAGAGGACGACGGGGTTGGGGAGGGGGTGCGGGGAGCGAGAAGCAATGTCACCAATTTTCCCTTTTGATCAAGCTGCTTCAGAGATATCAGAGGAGGCAACGCGTCACTTTTACAGCCTCCGTTCTCTTGTTAAAAAAAAACGCAGAAAAACACAACAATTTTCAAAGAGTGAAGGGGGGAGGGGGGGCAGCGGGGTCATGTGAAAAGCACCTTGTGATTGAGCTTTAAAGCACATTTTATAATGTGAGGACTAAACGCAGCCCACCACGCACCACTGACAGTCACTATTTGATCTCCTCCTCTGAGATCCATGTATGATAAAGCATCAATTTAGATCGAGGGGATATGAAAGAGAAATATAAAGGATTTTCCTTTTTTTTTTGTCCCTAAGGGGTGGGTGAGGTCTGAGGGTGTGGAGGTGTGTGTGTGGGGGGGAGGGGGGGGCGGAGCTGATGCATTGGAGATGAAAAAAATTACATCAAAATGAACGAGCCGAGCTTCGGCGCGGTCGCAATTGACCCGTGAAGTGGTGAAGTGTGCTTAACGGCAGCCGATTGAAATGGAGGTCAGCGGGCCCAGTGGAGCTCACCCCACGAAAAGGTGCCCGAACTCCTCGAAACGTGTCGACCGCGCGTCTTGACACCGGGCTTGATTCATATCGGATGGAGGGCCAGGGGTCGATAAGGTCAAGGGATTTACCTCATGGAGTTGGATGGAGGGTTCGAGCGCCATTCAGAGTTATAACATAGCAGTTAAACCCGAGCCGGGTCCCCCCCCCCCCTACGTTATGCACTCCCCCGCCGCTATCTGCAGTCCAAACAAGTGAGATGTGATACCGCTGCTCTGGCCTTGAAGGGGGCGGGAGGACAAGCCCCCGCTGCCACAACAAAGACAGGAAATTCGGCATAGATTCCTACTTCTCTCTTTTCTCCTGCCTCTCTATACCTAACAATGCCGGTAATGGAGAGAGAACAGTGCCCGGGGCTGGCAGAGACACCTGCGACATATTTTCTCCCCCCCCCCTCCCTCCTCCGCCCTCCCCTCCACCTCACTCCCGCCGCCGCCGCCAACACCCTCCCCGCTCTTCGCCACCCCCTCGACATTAAAGTCCTTCACAGAAATCAGAATTTAATAAATCACCCCAGAGCCTGACAGAGTTTATCTCCGGGGGTCGCCTCCACTGTGCGGAGACTCACAGACAGACAAAGCCCGGCCCGATAAGATGTGAAATTAAATACAGTTAGCAGTTTGAGACAAAGGAGGGAGAGTGTCACACCGAGCTTTGTGCGGCGTAAACGGCTGGCTGCTAGTCGGGGCACATATACGCGTGCGTGTGCGCGAGCACACGCAAGCGCGCGCACGAGCGCCGCGGAGACAGCGGGGGTGATTCATTTCAGGTTTCCTCTCACATTTAGCCTCATTTGCATCATCCACTGTCAACATATCGCCTCTCCCAGATACGTTGGAGAGCTTTCATTAGACGTCCAGGGGATGACATCCTTTTTACCCAGATGCGCCATTATTAATCACGGGCTCCACTCTCGATGTGGACTCATCTCCATCACGGATCAGGCGCTATCTGCCCGTGTTTCCTCCTTTTCATTCGGCCGACGTGCCTGACATCAGCCATCACTGCGAGCTAAAGGAGACTTATGGGAGTGTGTTGGGGCTCAGGCGACCTTATGAATGCGGTGCATGAGCGTTTAGTGCTGAGAGGATATAAATGTGAGGATTTGCCCACCGCGCTGGCGGGATCTGTCAGAGCAAACCCGCTGTACGGCGCGCCGACTCGGGGGCTCTGCAGGAACAATTAGGCACTTAAGGAAATGAAACGGCGATATTGAAATTGCTGCACGAGTGCAGCGCTTACGTGCGAGTATACAGTTATGTTATTTCCAATTAGCCGTGGTCTCCAGTTCACATCAGGATATGGCCGACCTCAGCTGTTCGACGCAGGATTTCTTTTTTCCTCCCCTGCCCGGTAGTTAAGAGAAAGCACAGTCAGGTTTCCAAGCTGTGCGGGTTGCTTAATAGGCTTAGCCTGGTCGTCGGACCTGACCTTTCCCTTTTCCACAAAACCAAGGCCCGTCGGGCTCGGGGCCCCGCTCTGGGGGAACACAATGACCCGCGGGTGAAGCCTAATCTTCTCCAACTCCGGACGGCCCTCGTCCACACGGCCTCTCCGCTGCCCCCACTGATGTCCTCCTGCTGAGACAAGCGGTGCCAAGGAACTGTCAGCGGGCCTGGCCCAGCCGGGTAGGAGGGGGGGGGACCAGGGGCCCCTTACCACGGGAGCCCTTCGGGGACCAGAGGCACCGTTGCACTCAAGAGTGCCGCTCGGAGGAATGCCGGGAATGACTGGAATGCCGGGTGCCAACGACGCATCCTGATAACGTTCTACATCTAAGAACACGATTAGCCGCCGCTGTGGTCTGATTGGAGGGGGGGAGAGGAAAAAAACGAGCCTGCTGGGTATTGTAGACCTGTCATTAAAATGCAGCAGCCTGTCATTTGGACTAACCCCATCCTGAACCTCCCACACACAGACAGACAGACACACACACACGCACACACACACAACCATTGAATCTAAACAGTGAGTCACTTAGGGCCCAGGGTACGGGAGCCAACCGAGGGTCGCTCCTAGGAAGTGCGGTGGACTCGGGGAGGGGGGGCCCTTACAGCTACAACCTTCCTTTCATCTCAAGCTGCAGCGTCGTCTTCATCAAAGAAAATTACTCACGAACCATGTGATATGAGTCTGATATCCCACAATGCAACAATGAAAAGCAAACAGCACAGCCGTGAGAAGCGCTTTCTACATTTATTAACGCCACGCATTTAAATGTGGAGCGCAAACAATGCTGTCCATGCATGTGTACACACACACACACACACACACACACACACACACACACATTAAAAACCCAAAGTATACAAAGCCCATTGCTGTGGCAAGAGCATGTCACATAAAGGAAGAGATAAAGAAATGTATCTGAACCCAAATGTATCCGTCGCCGCATTACTTCAACTTTTCTAAGTGTTTGATCTGTGCAGGCGCTGACAAGGCAGTTCATTCTTTTCCAAATATTCTTCTTTGTTTTATTTATTTTTCTTCCCCCCCACCCTGCTTTGGTTCAAATGATGGGCTGTGGAAAGGTTCTTCTTTCTTCTCCCGCGCAAGTGAACTGCACAAAAGAAGTGTTTGATCTCCCCGAAACGCGATCTGTATTTCTAGCATTGTCTCCAGTTGCTACTGTGGCGTCTTAAAGGTCAGGAGTGAAAGGCCATTTGATAACTACAGAAAGACCTTTTTGGATTTATTACGCCGCCTTTCATCTCCTTCTTTTCCTGCGGAGGTTAAAACAAAAGCAGTGCATCCTTTTGAAAGAAAAAAAAAGGAAAAAAGAGAAAAGGATAAAATGGATTGCTTTGGAGCCTCAAGCCTTCTCTTCTTCTTCTTTATTTTTTGTCACTGGGAGATCCAGTGTACGAGGAACTCTAGTGGGATGTGTTTCTGAGAGTCTTCTTAGGCACAATTAGCATATGTCCTCTCAACCTTCCAGCAAACCTCTCAATGAGACCCTGAAATCCTATTGAGATATTATTACCACTCAAAACAGGCCACATGACACAAAACATCTGAGGCGTGCGCGCTCGTACAGGTGCACACGCCCACGCGCACAGCGTTCACAGCTCAATGACACACACTACCCGCTGAATATTCCTTTCTTTTTAATGGTAACCTTGGGAGACGGGCTGCACCGGCGCAACACTTAACAGCCACTAGTCTGAGAAAAATGTTTTTGATATGCTTGTGTCATTTAATCATCCGCCATTCTGCCGAGGCTGCGCGGGACAATTTTGCAGGATATTAACTCCCGACTAAACCCTGGCTTGTATCATTTGTGGGGCCAGTCAAGCAGGAGTCCCAGGAGGAGCGGAGACTTCCTCCTCACAGTCGTAGTAATCTAAGCCTGACTGGGCGTGCGCGCACACACACACACACACACACACACACACACACACACACACACAGCCAATAGACAGGTAGAATGAACCATAAAGGGATAAAGGAATCAGGAAATGTGAGGCACAAATGAAGCCCTTTTACTGACAGCCACAGCAGGAAAATGATGAGTGTATTTGTAATTTGAGTGATATCAGGTAACAACAACAGAACAACCAGTAATATATATATATATATATATATATATATATATATATATATATATATATATATATATATATATATATATATATATATATATAATTCACAGACGGACCAAATTACTTCCCTTTTCTTTTTATTTCCACACCAAAGTTAGAGATTGAAGAGCATTCGTAAAAATGTCACTTTAACGTGATCCATTTGGACAGCTCTCATTGCTTAATGGGGTAGGAAATTCATTTTTTTTCTGCTGTGGAACAGACATAGTGGATGATGTGATTCTATGCAAAATATATGAAGCCATTACTAGAAAAATGCATGAGTTTCAGTAGTTGGTTGGGGTTGGGGAGCACAGGGGGGAGAGAAAGTATCTCATTGCACGGAGGCTATCCCTATTCTTCACCAGGCAGCGTCTCTCACACACACAATGCAGAAGACAGCAAAGACAACTGATGAAAACCATTTTTGTTCCATCACAAAGAACTAGGTCACCCTCTCATAATTGTCAATCATGCAATAAATCTCTCTGTGGCACAAATGAATACGGCATTGGAAATGAGACAAAGCTTATTGGCATGCTATGTCAGCTTGACTCAATTCATCCTCCTTTTCCCACGAGGCCGCTCATATGTGAAGTTGTGCGAGGGTCTCTCTCTCTCTCTCTCTCTCTCTCTCTCTTTCTCTGTCTGTCTGTCTCCCTCACTCTCCCTCTCTCGCCGGGCAACTCACACACACACACACACACACACACGGGCGCTCACACGCCGCTAATGTGAGGAGTTAGGCAGGGGTTAATGTATGTGGACAAACCATTTCAGCCAAGGGCCGCATTATTATCACAACCGTGTTTATTTCCATAGCCAACATGTCTCACTGTATTTTCTGCATTGCTGTGGAGTTACTGGGAACACGAACACACACACACACACACACACACACACACACACACACACACACACACACACACACAGAGTAACTGCTCCAGCGCTTTGCTTTCAAGGCGTTAGAGCACGCTTGGACAGAGTTTTGACGACTTGAGATCACGGCTAAAGTGATTCCCATCGCACAAATGTAGCTTTTCCGTTCCGTGTCTTCCACGTCCACAACAACAAGTTCACGAGCCCGTCTTTTCCTTTCATCTCGTCGCTCATGCCCCCTTGAAACCGACCAGACTTTTTTTCCTGCTGAACCTCATGCCAGGTGCGCGGGTTTACAGTGGTCTGTTCCCGGCGTTATCTGATTGGCCCGGGAGCTTTGGCTCGACACAGCACTACAGCTCCATCCGAGCCGAGGTTTGTGTCACGTCTCCAAAGGACCCGACTGTCACTCTTTAAGAGGAGGGTAATAATAGCTGGGGCGCCACAGCAAGTGGTGGCACAGGCGATTTTAAAAGAAACATCGGGGAGACGGTGACATTTGAGTCTACGAGGACAGAAACCTAAGCGCTGCAACCAATAAAGGCTCCCACCAATACTCTCACTAGGGCTTCAGAATGGGTGGGGGAGGCTGAGAGGCAAAAGAGAGATGTCAGTGTTAGATGAAAATGTGTTGACCTGGTGATATTGATACCCGGCGCTCATAACCTCTACAGGTGTGCCGCGCCGTCAGGAAGCCGCCCTGGGCGCGGCCATCGCTACGGCTAACTGACAAAATTGCAAAGCTGATCGTTTTACAGTTCAGCCAATGAGCTGCCTGTCCACTTTCCACTGCTGACAGCTGGACGGATGCAGTGTTGACACGGCTACCGGAGGAATAACACATACACACAGCACAGCACCTTCTGCATTTATTTTTATGCATTTAACATGTGTATTCTTTTATATTTCTAACCTGATTTTAAAAGTACTGTATTGGGTTATTACAAAAAAAGATATATATATATATATATATATATATATATGCTTATTATTCTTTTTAATTATTCTTATTTGATGGTACGACTTCTTGCTTCTTTTTTCTCCTTGATTTTCTAATTTAAGAAATGTTCAGCTGACAGCGACCTTAAAGATTAATGACTGGATTTTGATTGAGCAGCTTTGGCGAGGCTAAAGGGATTTGAGAGACAGATCTGGAACAATCTGCTGATCGGCGTCCAACGCTGTGTTGCGAGAACCATTTATTTAGATATGACCTTTACATGTATGACGAGAACACTCTGAAGCTGTAGCGTGGCAGTGTGGCGACTGTCCACAAATATGTGAAATATGTGGGGGGAAAAAGGCACGCTGCGGAGAAACAAAAATCATTTTGAATCACTTACTTTGACATCAGCATTGTTACCTCTATAACAGTTTACTCATGGTGGTTTAGCTTTATTTAAGCTTTTCATTTAAGCTAAAATGACGTTTTTAAAAACCCCTGAAACCTGAATTAAACATCAAGAGTGTGAAGCTCCAAAAAGCAGACGCGAGAGAGCAGTTTAGTGTGCAGCCTGCTGGCCCAACAGGAACTCATTTTGTGCACATTGTTAGTTATAATCCGATGCAACAAATTGACTGCATAAAGTGTTTCTGGTGTCTAAGTGAATTCAGACTTCACGTAAATAGCTGTGGGGCCGTTTTCTTAGTTTTTTCCCCCCCTCCATCAGAAGGTATTGACTAAGCAGATGCTTTGAACCACCATAGAATGTGCTGCTAGTCTCAAGTGTCATTAGCTTCGGGGCTTTTCCAGCTAGCGCCAGGTAAAGATTAGATAACAATCAGCCCTTTAATAGATACTGTTGGAGGCACCGGAGCCGTTCCCGTGCTGTGCCGTTCATCTGAAGCTCACAACAGAGGAAGAAGAGAGTGGAAGCCGATGTCATTTCCTCCCTGATTCCTTCCCTGTGATGTACCCGCCGAGCCCAGCGAGCGACGCGGCCGCTGTTAAGATTACACGTGGCTCTGCCCTCGAACCCCGTGTCAATGTGCAGCGTGTCGGCCTGTGTTCGGGCAGGTCCAACTACAAGTTGAAATGGAAGCTTTTTTTTTTTTTTAAAAAGCGAGGCTTTTATTTGTATAACACCTTTCAACAACAAGGCAATTATAAAAAAAAAATAGTTCATAACTAGAGCGGCAGAGCATACGTGTGTTTTGGCACCCACGCGCCATTCGGTGCTTCATAAGCCAACAGTGGTATTTATAAAGATCAACTCTCGGCCAAACAGGAAGTCAGCACAGGGATCTGAGGACTGGGCCGGTGTGGCCGCTCCTGGTCTTTGTGAGTTCTCCGTCAGCTGCATCTGTCTGATCGACACACAGCCTGACAGCGGTCGAGGCTACTGGAGATATTGACAGCGGGGGCTCCTTTTTCTAAATCCTGCCGAGGCTATCGTCTCAACAAGCCTGAAAATCATTGATTTGCGAAACACACTCAGTGCTTGTATGGGATCATAGTCGCTTGGGGATATTGGTATATAAATCTGTGTGTCATCTGCGTAGAGACATTCTGGCACTAGCGGGAACACGTACATGTATGGAGGTTTATTAGATCGGAAGATATATAATATGTTCAAGACATTTTGAGAAGCGACTATACTCGGGTATCAAAAGTTTGAAATGTGCACAACATTTGTGTCTTCGCACGCACCTACTCTGCAGTGGTCTGCGATAAACACATAATGGCTCACTTTGTCCTATTTATCTTGACACCAGATGTTATTTGAATCGCATGATATTGGACAAATTTAGAAGGAAGGTGCATCTGCGGAGGGTGTTTCTTTACTTTCAGTGAAACAAGAAAAAAAAGGAGAAGAAAAAAAGTTGTGCTATCATAATGTGCATTACTTCACCACCGAGATTCCAGAAGTACAAAGGGCTCTTTTGTCGGATGACATTCCTTTCTTAATACACTTCAATTATTAGGAGGAGCCCTTTGTATTGAGTAGAGAGCTCTGAAAACATTAACACTGGAGGAATAACATCTGCGTGTTTACTCAGGAGAAGATTCATCCCTGATAGCCTCCGCGAAAATGAAGAGGGGGGAGAGAAAAACAAGTGAAGGAAATTTGTGGAATCCCATCTGAGATTGCTTCCCTGATGGATTCCTTTTCCTGTCAGCTCAGACGAGAAATGAAGCCGGGGCAAATTAACTCCTGATACAGCCACGCTGAATTAGACAGAGAGTGGGGGGAGAAGAAGGAAAAAAACTACACACTTTTTAAGGATTCCAGCCTTGTCATTTTCAATTTTCTGCTCTTTGGACATGCTTGTATTCAGATTCCCCAACATCTATTCGCCATATCAATCCTAATTAGACAATCTGGGCCCACGAAGGATGGGAGCGGAGTTATTTGCATAATTTAATCATAAATACTCAGTGATACATATTTCCAAATGCATTTGTACAATTATCTTTTCATCCTTGGGGCAAAAGTATTAATATGATTAGGCAATAATTCTTTAAAAAAGAGGGGGAAATAGGAAACCAGCAAGTGTGCACTCTTTTTTAAACTCCAGCTTTGGGCTATATGAAAAATTAATTAATTTCTGAGGAAAATCAATTTCTCTATGTGACCATATTAGACAGAGCCAGTCAAGGGCCCGCATTCCTTCCCCAATCAGAAAATCTCATCTGCTCCCTCTAACTTCTGTCAGTAGCATTTAATATCCTGCTACGAGCGCCACTGACTTCCGCCATGCTCCCTAAATGTGCAGTAATGTGCGGGAGGCCGCGAGCGAGGACGGGCGAGAGAGGCTGCGGCTGTGGGAGGAGAGGAGAGCGGAAATCAGAGTGACCCAAAATCTATTGCCGGCCCTGTCAGGCAATCAGTGTGGAGTGTAAAATTACCAGGTGGAAATCGGCATTCCACGCATCTGGTTTGATATGCGAGATCAGTCATATTGACAGATAGATTTTAAACAGCTTAACTCTGTTGTCTGTGGGAGAAAAAAAATCAAAGCTAGTGCCTCTTTATGGTGGGTGAGCGCAGTAAAAAAAAAAAAAAGAAGAAGAAAAGTGTTCATTTTAATATTCTGATTAGCGTGGTCGGACCTGATGTCGCCGTGTGATTTTGCAGCATTTCATTTCGGTGGGGGTTATTAATTGGTGCTTCAACCGCTGCTGCCGATCCAGTAAAGGCATGCAAATAATATGGGAGCCCGGGCAACTAATGCTTCCAACAGGCAAATTAACAGCACGGTCCTCTTTGCCATGCAAACAGCCTCTAAATCCACAAAACCACATTAGACAGTGTCAAACAAAGCCTCTCTAACGAGGCCTGGCTCAGCCTCATTGTAAGCTTTAAAAACACATAAAAAAAATAAATCTTTCAAAAGAAAGGAAGGAAATTAATGATACTTGCGTTAACTGTGATATAGTCTGTGGATTTTTGGTTGAAAAAAAAAAAAAGTTTTAATTTGCACTCGTTCCAGCTGAATGGATGTTAAGTCAATAAAGCAATTCTGATTTTCAAGGAGACTATTTGTTTACAAAAGGAAAAACACCTTGCTGCCATCTGCCAACTGCACAGTTGACTTGAGCACATGTACTGTACCTAATCAAATTTAGCAGAGCCCCACTGAAGGATTAAAAATGCAACCCAAAAAAAAAGAGAGAACTTAAAATGCTTTTTTCCCTCTTCAATAAAGAAACAACACACAATATGAGGGCCAATTTGACTTTCAAGGAAGTACTTGAATAGATTTGGATTTTAAACCGCTTTGTATTCCCTTCTCCGTCTCTCTCTCCCCTCTCTCTCTCTCTCTCCCTCTCTCTCTCTCTAATCAGGCATCTGTCACTCTGTTTTTGAAGTTATTATCGCCCGAGCTCCCTCTTGGATGTGGTTGCTGGGTGACGGGTATCTTAGCACCCACTCTGACTGGGAATGATTTGAATGGAATCCAGAAATCTCCCCTGAGTACCTGTAAACACATCCGTGCCTTGTAGAAAACAAATATATTATAAGAGAGCTCGGCGGCGGAGAGGAGGGAGAGAGACAAGCTGGCACCCTCGGTGGCAGCTCACACTGAGCGCTAAACAAAACAATTACCGTCATTTGCAAATATGTGTGTTTAGGCATAAACACTCTTGAAATGGGAACAAGAGAGGTGATAGATCTCGTAGCAACCCTCTGTCATATCCGTATCAATTAAATATATAAATGTAAATATATATATATATATACATGTCTGTTAAAAGGAGAAGCCGAGATACTGTGACCTGTCACTCGCAGCATTTCAGAGGGAGATCTGCTCGACTCAAACGAGCCGGGGAGAGAGAGAGAGAGAGAGAAAGAAAATCTATTTAAGAAGGGCATGTAAGTGAAAAAGCCGTCCCGTTTCCCAGTGGTGGGACATTGTCTGGGGCGTGTGGTTAACCTTCAAGGGGTAGACAATGATTGTCAATTAACTGCTGCATTTCTGCGCCCCGGCATCGGGTAGCCTGCCCCCGCAAAGCAGACCAATGAGAGATATGCGATATCTCTGTGCCGCCCCGCCACCCACCCCAGTGTTATAATAACCTTTCAGAGAGTTCAAGTGTCACGCAGCAATAAGAACCCTTTTTTTTTTTCTCCATCCCACCACGGGGAGAATGAAAAGGAAAACAAGTAGCTGGAACAGAGGGGCTCCTGGAGGGCTCCTGGAGAGCCGGAGTCTTAATGTAGGGGAGATTACTGAACCTGGATCAGTCTGGGAGCAAAGAGCCAACACTGATAATCTGGCACGAGAGTCCTTAGGAAAAATGAAGGGGTCAGAAATGACTGTATTCCTAGTATGCTTAAAGATGACCAATAATTACTAAAATACCACAAGGCTTATTAGGCAAAGTACACACAGTTCAAACACTCACTGTGGAAGTTCAAAAAAAAATTTAAAAAATGTTTAATCGGTCAAGATAAAACATGCACAAAAAATACAAAATCCTCCACTGCATTTGTGAAACTCCGCTTTCCTTTTAATGTGCTTTAAAAAAAGAGTTCTGCTAAAGTAAGCATGGCGGGGAACAATTTGGTCGGAGCTTGTTTGTGTCCACATCAAAACTAAAACAGCGGGATGCAGCGGTGCTCTGTGATGCTGCTCACATTCACACTGAGTGCAAAATGAGAGGAGTGTTGTCTTAACACAATAGGCCGTGGGACGGGGTGGGGTGGGGGGGGAGACAAGAAAAAAACAGCATGTGAAATAGTAAAGCGCTATTGTAAAGGAGGTATTATTCACTCCATTGTTACCACTCTGCCTCTGTAGAAGAAGAGCGGTGACATTGTGCTGATCGGGGGCCGGATGAAAAGCTGAAGTGACCCAGGCAGCGGGGCTGTTGTTGTGTAACCCGAGCAGGTTAACCCGGTGGACTCGAGGAGTTGTTTGGGTTTTGCTTTGGTTTTTCCTAGACTGACAGTAAGTCGGTGCAAAGCGTCTCTGGAGAGAGAGAGAGAGAGAGAGAGAGAGAGAGAGAGAGAGAGAGAGAGAGAGAGAGAGAGAGGGATGGGGGGGGTTCTCACCTGCAGGGCAACACGTGTCCTGTTTACTTCGACTGATCATTTTTGTCGGCAGCAATTTCGTCGACAGACGGTGTAAAGCGGCACATCCTCCCCTCCTTCTCTACCCCCCCCCCCCCCCCCACCTCCGCAAATAAAATCAACTCTTTTCTAAGTAACAGAAGCCTTTTATCCGGCGGATGCCTCGCCGCTCCGTGATGTAATTCTCCAAATGGGGCAGGCAGGCAGGGCCGGGTCTGAGTGATTGATTTCAGCCCAGCACCGGGAGTACCTGGCTGCTTTCAGAGACAATTACGGTCCTGTCCATGTGCCCGTAATAGCCCACCACTTTAGCGTCATTAAAGCGACGCGAGGCACTGCATTATCCTTTAACCCCATCGCTGGCCATCCCCCCATTGACAACCCGGAGAGTTCAACCACATACTTTGTCACCTGAAGCCCCCCCACCCTGCCAGGCTGGAGGAGAGGATCACTGCACACGGTGTGGTTTTTCTCGATTGAGGAAGGGGAAGGGAGGAGGGGAGGAAGGGGGTTCTGCTCCCTTGATGCTTTATGTAAATGACGCATGAGCGCCAAAGTGCACAGGTGAGCTGTTGAGACGATTACAACAAGCGAGGAAATATACGGAGTCGCAGCGTATATTTAGAGGCTCCAAGCGTTGTGTGATGCAAGCGTGCAGAGAAAAAATATTAAAATGCAGGCTGCTAACAATTGAAATAAATGAACTACAGACGAGAGAAAAGCTTTAGAAAAAAAAGATATCATATATATATATATATATATATATATATATATATATATATATATATATATATATATATATATATATATATATGTCACTGTGATAATTTCCCCTGTCTCTTCTGACCAGGCTTCCTTTGCAGACACAGCAGTTCTTTGGAGGGTCTAAATGTATTCAACTAATCATACATATGGATCCTAATGGCTCTAAATGGTCTGTTTGTGCGTGTCTGTTTAAGTGTTTTTTCCACATGTAGTTGGGATACTAAGCATGCATGTAACAGATATAATTGAGTTCAAGCTTACACTATATACATATATACATATATACATATATATATATATATATATATATATATATATATATATATATATATATATATATCATATTTTTATTTTTCCCAGAAAAGGGCTGTGTGCTCATAGCCCGAGATAACCAAAGTGCCTTAAAGTGTTTATTGCTACCCCCCCCCCCCCCCCCCACCCCTTACTGAAGTGAGTCTTTCCATCATATTTGCATTTCCAGCTCATTTCTGGGTAGCGGATCAATATGGAATCAATCATAGTGACAGGTAAGATGGTAAATTTGACCAGGCTGAACCATCCTGCTAGACTGAGCGATACATCAAAGCCAGGAGCAACAGGACGGTGAAAAAAAGGCTTTTAATCAAATATTGATCCTCACTTTAAATCAACCCCTATATTAAAACATATAAAACTCACAATATTTGATTTGGCAACACGGGTTAAAGCATTAATTTCCACACCTTTCGCTTACTGTGTAAAAATGTCCTTGTTTGAAACAAATCAAGGATTGTTTGATTATGGCACATTCTCGCATGTGTGTGTGTGTTGTGTGTGTGTGTGTGTGTGTGTTTGTGTGTGCATGCGTGTGTGTGTGTGTGTGTGTGTTTGTGTGTGTGTATGGCAATTATCCCCAGCATTTACAGTGAGAAAAAAAGAAAAGAAAAACTGGCTGCATACGCTTGTACAGGATTTGTGAGTGTACTGTTACATCTTTTTAAAATTAAATACATTTACTGGCTGTCAGTACAGAGAAAACAATTCATACGCCAATGACATATATTTCTGATAATCCAGGTTTAACACACACTCACACACACATACACACACACACACTGGAATTTAAACATATACGTGTATTTGCACTGTTCCCGTGGCCAGGGCATATCAATAAACTGAACCCTACATGTTTCTTGTTTAAAAAAAAGTTCCCATGGATCAGTGGGATTCCAGTGCCTGAGAGGATCTCTCTGGCTTCTTCTAGTGTATTCAACAACGTGGCTGCAAGTCAGGCGTCGTGGTAGCCTACATTATCGATTCACTTGTCCTGCGGTGGACAGCCTATCCATCATGGCACAAGCTTTGCCCCTGCACGTGTTCTAAAAAAAAAAAAAAAAACTTTCACTCAACTTTCTTCCCTGATGGTGCGCTCTCTGGCCTCTTCCCGTCCAACGGGACCGAGCACAGACACTTTTATTTATTAGATTTATTTATTTTTCCAAAATCCACGCTCACGTAGACATATTTGTATTTCTTAACTACGACATTACCAGCCTAATGTCATCGCTAGAACATCTTTTTTTTTTCATGCGAAAAATGTCTCCCCCTTCCTCGCTTCCGCGCCTTTACGCACGCTATGTCCGTAAAGACATTTAAACCACACACACACAGGCACACACACACACACACACACACACACACACACACACAAACACACACACACACACAAACACACACACACGCCGAACAAACAAATACATAAAATGCCGTACCTCGCGTTGGTGCAGTCGTTGTACAGCGTCTCGAAGTCTTTTCTGGAGATGAGTTTACAGCGGTTCACCCCGGGCTGGATGGCGCCGAGCCCTCTGAGGATGCGGACCTGCTCCACATTGCACACCACCGGCGTGATCTCCAGCCGCTTCAGCTTGGTGTAGACCGTGTGCAGTCCGCCGACCAGGTGCTTCAGGAACAGGTCGAAAGCCTGCGGCAGGCAGATGAGCTCGCAGCCGTCCACGGTGAACGAGGCCACTTTGGCGCCGCGCAACTCGACCATCTTGCACTCGTTGTTCTGCGGTATGTTCTCGACGGGCGACGGGGTCGAGTACACGGGCTTGCCGGGAGGCAGAGCCGCGCTCGGGATGCCCGGGCTGCCGGTGGCGAGGAGCTCCGACCGGAACAGGTTCTGGCCGGGCTGCGCGGACGGCGGGGCCAGGGACGGGGACGGCGACGAAGTGGTGGTCGGCGGGGACGTCGTCAGGGAGGGAGTCGAGATCGGAGGCAACGCGACCAGAGGAGTTGGTGGGATCAGTGCAGCCGGCACGGCCATGGTCACCTACGAGGAGGGGGAAGAGAGTAGCCGAAGTTCAAAGTGGAGGCACAAAAAAAAAAAAAAACAGCCTGCCGAGACGCCACTAAATGAAAGAATCCACGAGAGTTTAGCTCCTCGGATAAGTTGGGAAGTAGAAAAGAGCTGCCGCGAAAGGCGTGCTGAGTGAGGGCGTTTTGGGGGGGGGGAAGCGGGGGTAGGGGGGAGACCGAGCGGCGGGACAATGATCAAAGATAGGAGGAGGAATGACAGGAGGAAAATGAGCTGAAAAGTGCAGCTCCGCTCTGTGGATGAGTTGTTGTTGTCACACGGTACAGATGGGGCGGAGCTAAGGGACAGCGCAAGCCTTTGAAGAACGCGTTAAGCCGACATCATGTTTCCAGTCCGTTCCAATTGTTTATAACGCATTTAGCGGAATCCGGTAGTACCGGGAAATAAATCTCCACACATTTACATGTTTTTTTTTTCTTCTTTTCGTTTATTGTTTTTTTTTTTTTCTTCTTCATTTTACTGGGATCAAACTCGTGTGGAAGCTTCAGTTACTGCTGGTTCTCACGACGCACAGGTTGGTTACACCTGCTGTCCAACGGCATGAACCCGCTGGGTCACCGTGACCCCGGTGACCCCGGTGACCGGCCATCACTCGCGCGTGTGCAATTGTCTGAAAGCCTTTTTTAATCACAACTAAATTTGAAAACCTACGTTTAGCCATTGATAATGTGATGCTTCTTTCTGACTTAGTGTGTCAGTGAGAGTCACTGTTCAAAGTACACACCATCTGTAACAAAGGGACCTTTAAAAAAACTTTAATTAGCCTTTTATGATTATTGTATGAACACAGTCATAGCCTCTATGCTTTCCGTGTGAAGTAACAGCATGACACACCATGAGGCAATGGTGTTTTTTTTCTGTGTCAGTAGTGTATTCCCACTTACTGGTCAATTCAAGTTCAACAGCCATAATAACTATTGTGTTATTGTGTAAGAAATTACACATGGGACCACGTCAAAACTAATTACGGCAACAGTGTTAAAATTGCTAATGAACTTAAATTAGCTGTAGATAAAGAGGCACAACCAATACCTTCATATTGACAGAGCCTATACAATATGAGCGGCGTTATAACACAGGTAAATACAATCTAAAACCTTTCCAAAGTTAACAACAAAATCAACAATTTAAATACACAGACCACAACATCGGTTCACTTTTTGTCTGTCTCGCACCGTATTGCGACGCCATCTTTATCTACACTCATGCCGCTCGACCTCCGGACGGCCCACCAGCCTGTTGAAGGGTTGCACTATTTCATGACGAGCGCTCGACCCGGCCGGAACGTGAACCCTCAGACTTTCTCTCAATCTGAGACGGATGCAGCAGAGAGAAGGGTGAAGGCAGAGGGAGGACATGCACTGCTTTGCATTGTGGAGGTGGAGGTCACGTCCGTGTCACAGAGAGTTCACGCATGTATACACGACCGCTGAGCACGTCATGAATTACAATGCCTTGCTCACCAGATCAATCTGTCGCTGTGAAAACAGGGAACTGCGTTTGCAGGATTATTCTCGTGCCCGTCACGTTAGTTCACACTGTATTAAGAAAAATAGGACTTATATGTTCAATATGAGACCCGTACAATTTTTCAATGTAAAGCAGAAAAACATTTATCCTGATTTGGTTTGCAGGAAAGCTTGTTTGGAGTTTTGCAGAAATTAAAGCTATGTATAAAAAATGGCACAGCTGTCAATTTGGTAGCGCTTGTTAGATTGCATTATATTTCAAAATAAGGGTTACTTAGTTACTTTTACTTCTTAATCAAAAGTTGTCTATTTGCTCTTCGATATATTTTCAAAAGCTGAACTTGGTACATTCATACTCCCCATGACGTGTTATTAAGTGGAATGAGTGCGGTGCACACCAGGAAGGCTGCTGCTTATCACAGTCTGCATTGGCCTTAATATTCAGTATTGCTGTTGTCCTGTTGTGTCAGATCAGCTTTAAGATAAGCAGTGTGCCGTTTTCAAAATTATCATTCAGGGAAAGAGGTGGCTTGTAGTGTAAAAATCAATAGCTGCTTAAAATTCATTGCCAGGCAATCCATTTGCCCTTTATGTTGCTAACCTTTCACTTAAATATGCACCATATTAAGATTTCATTATATACAATGAATGTCACAACAGTTTGCCCACTATTTCTCTTGTTTGCATGGGTTAACTGCAAATCATTGGGCTTGTAATGTCTGAAAAATGACTTTCATTAACATTATGCAGAGGGAGAAAAAAAAATAAAATTGAGGCAGAATTGCCTAATAGGTATTAAAAGGCACCACAGGATATGTGATGTTTGAGATACAAACGCCCCTTTCAACAGACTGGGTGGGCTGCATGTGTCTGACCCCGGTTATGAAAACACAGAAATACAGTCTGTGAACGTTGTTGTTCTAATGCAGCGCACATACAAAAACCACCACTAATTGTACAAAGAACACATGTGTGGGAATCTATCTTGAAAGGCAACAGCTCCCTTAGACGACTTATTACTTTTCTCTATTCTCTTCCTGCACAGTGGGAGTAAGTTGTCTTCAATCAGCAGCTTGAGGGAAGTTTCCTGACCCAAACCGGGAACAGAGTTCTCCTCAAAGTGCACAGAAGTACAGTACATGTGCACCAGATTGCAGTAAACAAATGACTGTGTCAAAATGTAATCACCCGGCGTGATGAATGGCGTCAGGAAAGTGTTTCAAAATGTATGGATATGGGACAAGACTTGTGTATGATCAATGACACAGTATATTGTTTGATGTCATAATTTATTCACCCCATAAAGCTTTGATAAAACAATGTTGAAAAGCAATTTAAATTGAATTCATTTAAATGTCAATTCTCATGGTTAGGATTTTTCTATAATTGGCTATTTAATTAAAATAATTTTCATAGTCATTAATACAGCCGGCAACTTGTGGCGCGCTGACGTGTTTTAATTACATGGTATTAACAAAATTGATATGCTTTAGAAAGCACGGTGAATAAGAAATAATTAGACCAATCATACATCATCCTCTTATGGACGTTAAGTGTATCACAATATAATTGATGAACTTAAAAAACAAGAGAGATAAATAACTTTAATTGAAGCGAGTTGCTGTACAGAGCCGGGAACAAAGAATCATACCCACGATGTATTATATTTCAGAGGCAATTCATTATCTATAGCATCACTTAGCTCTGGCTGCCCGGCTCTCTCCCCTAACCTATGATTACATGACATTTGAAAGCAGTGATACTGTGTAGTCTTTTAAAATGTCCTTTTACCTAGTCGGCATAAATCTTCAAACTGCTTTTCCGCATGGGCAAGTAAGGAGGAGGAGGGGTGCAGCTTCAGACATAAGAATCATTTAGATGCTTGGAATAAAGCACTTATTGATCATGAATATTTGTTTCTCCAAGGTTACGCTGCCTTGACCCCATCTATCCTTAGCCGCCCGTCCAACACAAACATGCCACTTGGGGTGAGGGGGGAGATGTCAGGGAGCAGGCCGGCGGTGGAGGGGGAGAGGGGGGCGCGATAATTCTCCACACTGGCCACACCGCTCTCTTTTCTAATTACAAATAAAAAGTGTTGGGGCTTCTCTCATGCCGTCTGCATATTTATGGAGCGTTAAGATGCAGTTTTCTGTATTCTTCCGTGCGGTCCCACTGGCCTTTCAGTCACCATCCACAATGTGTCAAATGTTTTATTAGATTGGGAATTAATCGTCAACTAAATTGACGAATTGATTAGTCGAAAAGACGTTTTAATGTCAAATCGTCAAACAATCTGTGATTCCAGCTTCTCCAATTAGAGTTTGATGTTTTTTCTCCGTTTTCTATCACTGCAACCTGAGTCTCTTTGTCTTTGTGTTCGGCCTGCCCGGAAACTTTTATTTGTTTACATTTTTTCTGACCTGTTATAGACCAAATAATTCAATGAGAAAACATTCAAAATAAACGTAGCAATAATAAAGCCCATGTCTGACACCAAACTGCTTTCACAAATAGACCTTACAGACTACTTTTCACCAGTTTCACAGTCAAAGTTTTATGTACAAACTAAAAGTCAACGTGTAAAGCATATTGACCCTCGAAGTGACCAAAGAGAAGCTCACGACCAGGGGAAGTCAGTCCACATTTGGTAAAGATTCTGTGAAAAGAAGTCTCCGTCAACCGCATCTTTGACGTTCTCAACTTGTGTA
Source organism: Clinocottus analis (assembly GCF_023055335.1). Taxonomy (NCBI): domain Eukaryota; kingdom Metazoa; phylum Chordata; class Actinopteri; order Perciformes; family Cottidae; genus Clinocottus; species Clinocottus analis. Next base: position 5,258,977 of record NW_027175843.1, read on the forward strand.
TTATTGCAACTTCCTCAGGAGCAATGCCATATTTAGTAGCCGCATATCTCCCCACACTTACAGCAGAGGTAATCCAGACAGACGAGCGTCGTAAATACGAGTAATTTAACGCCTTTATCCTGATGCAACTGTCAGCAGGCAGGACTTGGGACTCAGCTGAGCTCCTCCACACAGAGTATTCAAAAACAACAGCTCTCTGGTAATGTGACTGCTGGAAAGAGGAGCAAATGGAGTTCACTTTGTTTTTTCAAAGAGCCAGCCTCACCCACAATTAGAGCAGTCACGGCCCACGTCCCGCAGCACTTCATTTGATGCCGCGCAGCCTCCGATAGAACTGGGGAGCAGGAAACAGAGAGATTTGTGGATATCTAAATTGCCAAAGCAGAAACCTGTATAAACAGCGGTAATTACCGGGCCATTGACAGTCTCTCAGTGTTGTGCTCATTCTGCCACAGCCGCAGTGATTAAAATGAATCCTCATCGACTTCTCCATTAAAGCGCTGGCAGGAGCGATCCCGTGACCTTTCCCCATTGATTGAACATAACAATCACAATTCAATTGTAATGCAAAGAGAACATTTGTTATAATGTACACGAGATGCATGAGCCATTTCCTGGGAGCGGGGAAGGGTAATCAATGGAGTGACTCTTGGCGTGATGCAAGGAGAATGGGGGCTGTGTTTGCGGGCCCTAATTCACACAGCCTGCAGTGTGTGATGGAAGCCAATGATATGCATGTAAACACTCTGATTTCGCTCTGCTCATTGTTCAATGGGATAACAACAAATCCTGATTCCTCCGTCCATAAACGCTAACGGCCTCAGCGCCGCGGTGATTGGCAGCGCCTCGCGTGTACACACGGCTCGACGCACTCCTGGTTCAATCGTAGATCAGAGTTTGATTCGCATACCGTGTCACGCGGCAAGATCTCCTCTCAATCGTCTTTCAGGGAACGCCGACTTCCATCTTTCAAGAGGACTTGATATGACACATGGCTGTTGGCGCGACGCTCGTGGAATTATTAAGCAGGAGGCGCGGGCGCATATCGTGTACAATCAAAACGACCTGAGCTGCATCTGTAGCCCCCTGTACGTTCTAGAGGTAGTCGAGCAAGGACGAGCTCGGGGAAAAAAAGCGTAATTACTGACGATCAGCTAAACTCGATCGGGTGAAAGCGCAACTCGCCCAATCCTCGTGCCACAGACGAGAAAAGCATGATAGGCATAGCAAACCCCATCACCATTCAATCCCTCTTTTGAAGCTGCACTCGATCATGTCTCCCCCCCCCCAAAAAAAAAACACCATATGAAGAGTGTATGCGAATGATGTCCTTAAGGGATTTCTTTTTAGAATCAGGAGATTATAGTTTACACGGACATTAAACAGATTAAACCAGCCAGCTCTCTAAAGGCAGTTTATCTAATGGAGAAAATGTGGCATGCTAATTGAGAAATTCCGATGGTAAAATTATATTTAAACCGCTCTCTCTCTCTGTCTCTGTCTCTCTCTCTCTCCCCCTTCTCCTCTGCTGGAGGATTTTAGTTTGGCTTGATGAAATCAAATGGCTAATCACAGCCATAAGCTGTGAGGCGTTAGCTGAGTGAAACAGTGTTTGCCATGCTAAAAGGTAATTGTCTCGGAAAACTTCATCGATGACAGATTCAATTCCATTTAGTAAATGTTTAATAAATGCTGTACAAACAGGCAGCCCCATATCTCGCTGCGCTTGGGAAACAATGGGAAACTTTAATTGCTTTAATCATCCGCGAGCTTTGACGTTGTTATTGGCCTTAAAAATAGCAGTTAACAGAACCTGTCCCGCTGAGGAAATTGAACCACATTTGGAAAGTGATCCGTAATTAAGATAGGGGCATCCCGAAAGCAGCTCGGCCCGGCAAACTGTTGTGACTGTAGGAAAAAACATTCCCAGTCACACAAAGCTATTCAATTAACAGAAGGACCCAAGGAAAACAACCTCCCTATTATGTATCACTTACTTTAATCAGATCGAAAGCGATTGTATCCCTTTTTGAAAATCCCTTAACACAAACATGTTAATTAACAGATAGGAGGGTGGAAAGATGTATTTTTCATTAGCGGGTGAAATAATGTTCCCCTTTAACATCAAGGAAAATCAACTGCTTACTGCAGTTAAACCAGTCAGCGGTGTAAATTCCCTGCCAGCATTTTTATTTAAAACCTCATTAATGTGTTTCAACCCGGCATCGCTGTACCTTTAATCTGCACTAAAAGGAAATAATGCGTTTCCTGCTTTATTTACCAGCCTTACTTAACAAGTGTTCCTGTACAATTAGAATTGTTAATAGATCTGGAAACAAAAGGACTTTGAAGGTGGGAAAGTGCTGACATTATTTCACAAGGGAAAAAGACTCCTGAGAAAAAAAAGATCTGCTGTAAATGTAGTTTCCTGGAACACAGGCGCACTGCAATGTTGGTCTCGCTCATTAGAAATGCCATGCACAGGACATAAATCAAGGCCCGTAAAACATTTCATTGCCACACAACACTAAATTACACACTGGCTGGTTTGCAACACTGATTGTGTTTAAACATTGTAATTTTACTTTATCCCCATTAAATCTATGCAGAGTTTTTTACAATCCATAAACAGAGCATCTGTAATAAAAGTTATTAAATGTCAGGATTTGCATTTGGGGGGGGGAAACACCCTTGCTACATTTTTTTTCAAATATCAATCTATGAACCTTTCAACATTTCGTCAAACAAAATGCTAATTGTACCTTTAGGAATTTAGGATACAAGCGACAAGAAATGAGATGCAATGTCCTTTTGAATCAGGAAATCAGCTCAACTGGAATGCATTCGGGGTGAGGCCAAAGTGGAGGAGGACGGCTTTTGTGGAGAGAAAAAGACAGTGACTGGATAAATGTTCATGTAAGTTTTAATCCTCCACGGTTTTCTATATGTTCAGGTTTAATTCCATTTCAGTGTGTTAAGTAGTTTCCATTAGACGCTTGTTTGTCAGCCCATTCTGTTGGCTATGGTTTCGTCATCTCCTCCATTTCCTCTTATTCTTCTTATTGCATGACACTGACAGAAGACACATGGAATTATACTAGACGCTATTAGCGTAGACGTGTCAGAAGCCAACAATACTATTTGTATCTGACCCGGGCTTGCAGTAAATACTATATGTCTATACGTACTGGGCCTCTGCAAATTTGGTTTAAACCAGGTAGTTTTGTTGCCTCGACCAAACTGTGACTGAAAATTGAAAACAATAATCATAAAATACAGAAAATAATAATCAAGTAAAAGTACCAAAAAGCCTCTCACAGGACTCATACTGTGGTCTCCTGGGTGAATGTCCTGACTTTCTGATAGTCTTTGTACTACTACTACTATTACTACTACTCCTAAATCTTTCCAAGAGAAAGCAGGCAGAAAGGCTTTGGGCAACTGTTGCTAAAGTAAGTAGCATATTCAACTTGGACACCTGTAAATAGCCTGATAGTGTGCTGAGTGACTATTGCCAGTTAAATTATTCATACGAATGCTATAAACTACATAAAAAAAAACTACAATAGAGTGGAAATAGTAGGAAAGTGTGGCGGTGACCTTTAGTCGAATGCATTTGAAGTTATTTCTTTGTTATCTTAGTCTTCACGGAACGACTGCTTATCAAGATCAATTAATAGTGAAAAGTCATCTCGTTCAACTTTAGTACCACTAAGGAACTACAAACTCTTTTTATCTCCCAATGCTCATTCTAAACAACATGTCTTGGTTTCATTCCTGACCGTGTGGATTCTTCTGAATGTAAGGTAACAGGGAGCTGCGTCTGCACTTAATTTCACAGATATTATATGCAAAATTAGCTAATTTGGTCGGTCAATCGCTGGTCTTACGTTCACAAGGAGAAAAGTGCATCTTAACCCATTTCATTTTATTTTCCAGGCCACTGTTTGTCTCCTATTTTACGTTAGCCTGATAACATGGTGGAATTAGCAAGCTAACTTTAGCTAGTTAACTAGCCAGCCTCTAAATGAGTAAAATAAAACAACGCTTCAGCTAGACTCTCTTGTCACAGCGTAGAGCACATTGCTATCTCCGATAATCAGTCATTAACACTCATCCACCAGATGTTGTAATGTGCTGGTAGCTTGATTTCCAGTCCGCAGAAAGGAGAGAACAGACCTCTGCTGTGCTGTGATTGTAGTGCTGCACACTGGTTACTGACAAAGACAAATGACGATAAACGTGAGGGGAGGGGGTGAATATTTTTATTCATGACGTAGATTATTCTCAAACGGTCGATTCTATCTCAGAATTAGCCTTGAGCATTAGGGCTGATTCAAAACAGCGATGACATTTTGTGCCATTTTTAACCAGGGAATGCTTATTCTTGTGGTTATAAATGTCCATACCAACACCAGCATTGATGCGGTGAAGAGAACGTAGTTGTTGATTTGTGGACTGACGTTTTGAGGTCTATACTTATGCGTTTTAGTCGTCGCCATTTACCAACCAGTGAAAGGAAGTGAACATATTGCGGGGGAGTGATTTAGAGACACTGTGTCTCTAAATCACTCCCTCTTGTAGCAACCTGTCAATCACATGGGAGGCCATACCCAGTCTTATGATCTATTTGATTCTTATTGGACCATAATTCACTAAATCAACTTCATGCTGTATTGAAGAAGACTTAAAACTAAAGATTGAGACCATTTACTCATGTTTCCAATGTTTAAATCAAGAGAGAAGTAGAGTCACTTTCTCATAGACTTCTATACAACCATAGTCGCCCCCTGATGGCCATAAGAGATAATGCTAGTTGAAGACACCTCATTAGCTTCACTTTTCTCTCTCTGCTTGCCGCCTGCTTAAATTACATGTTTAAGTGTGCCGTTACTCTTTTATGTGCATCACTGGTGTCCGGCCAATACCCAGATCGTTAAATTCAGCATCTGATATCAATTCATTACATCGGATCAATAACGTAGACCCCAAAAATGTAAACTTCTAATTACTCTGCTGTCATGCAAGTTGAGCTGCAGAGAAGCTGCTCCGCTGTAACATCATCCGAACAATGGAAGGAACCGATGCTGTGCCACATTGACCGTGTTTATGTTTAGCGATCATGATCACCGAATGATACTGATATCATGGCGCATGATACGATACTAAAATGTTATATTATGAATTATAATATGAAGAAGTCGTTTGTCATTTTAGCGTCAGCGCTGTAATACATCAACAAGTCTTATAATAATACACAATATCTCTCAGTTTGCAGAGGGTTACCATGCGCGGCTGACTTAGTAAACTATGCGTCCAACAACAATGATTATTCATGTCATTCTTCAAAGGTCCTTGAGAGGATCTCCATGCAGCAGCGACTCACCCTTTCCTATTAATTCAAGCTTGGCTAAGATTGTACCATCTGGGCCCTTGTACTTCGTGATTAATGCCAACGAGTTGATTCATATATGCAATTGGAGTTTAATAAACAAGGATTTTAGAGTTAAATGGCACATACAAATGCTTGGGATGAACTCGTTCACAGCACCTAATTTGTGTTTGTGGCAATAAAGCCCACCCATAATTGCTCACTACAATCGTCTCCCAGATACATAAATATGGGGATTTTGTGATTAACATAATGTGTTTCTTCCAGAGAGGAATTAATCCTACAATTCTAAGAAGCCTTCACACATATGTACATAAGATTCTTTATTTGGTCCAAATTAACTTACTACTGGGACAGGCGTGATTATCACTGGCACAAAAACATAATTACTGTTCATCATTGTACAGATTAAGCGCCAACAAACTTTTCCCTTTTTGAAAATGCTGTTGGTACTAGACATCGTGGCTTCGCAAACAAAATTGACTTTGTAGTTTGCCTCTCACTCACATTCTCTTCGTCTGTTTCAATGTCACAGCGCTCGCTGCAGACTTCACACAGGAAGGCATCGGGGGCTGCTGACAGTCTCCCAGCCTGACAACAGTGACCTCTACAGGAGCACAGAACACATCAAGTGGTTCATGCCTACTGTAGGAACTGTTGGCACTGTAACAGGACTACGTGCCTCTGCATGTCCCAGGCTTGTTTTCACTTCCTGGACCCCAACATGGATGCATTAAAGCCTTTAATCCACCAGACGTTGTGGTACAAAGAAAAAAGACCTCCGTTTTTGATACACTGTGGCGTTAGATCAAATTTGAAAGTGTCAAAAGTTGTTCTTCAAGATGCTTCAACACTGTAAAGTGTTTGATATAATCACGAAAGAACATAATTCCTCATTTACCTCGAGGTCCCTTTGGACACATGAAGTTACACGATTTAAAAAAAGAGATTTTATGTGGAATCACTTCAACCTTTCCGATGTATTTATACATATGCCAATGCTGCGTGGAATAGCAAGATCAAGATAGACATTGTGGCAAGGTGCGATGCAAACAGGTGAGGCTGCTGCATGTCAACAAGTAGTGGCGCTCTGCTTTTAGCCCAAGACAAAGAACAGTGCAGAGCAGTGTCTTCAGCGGGGCAGAAGGGGGAATGGGAGGGAGCCAAACCCCGCAGACCACAGCCAAGTGCAGGATCACGGAGGAGGAATGAATGATGCTCTGATAAGGCCCGGAGCAGAGAGAGGGCAGACCAAACAGGAAAACTAAGAGGGGAGAATGTGCGGGGCGTTCCCTGCCCGAGCAGGAAAGTGTGCTGATACCAATGTGCCGCTTTCTGCTTTTTATTATTTTGTTTCTCTGTGTTGTGTAATGTTTATTTTTTCTTAACTATAAAAAGTAATCATGGCAAACATCCCCACTCCTTTTCCGCAGCAGGAATAGAACCTCAAACCTCTTCAAGCGCCTTCATTCAAATGCTGTATTCCTTTAATCGTGAACGAGGTCTGAGATTCCCTTACAGCCGACACGAGACGGTCTTGTATCAGCAAATCCCGGATCCCGAGCACCACCACGGTCTAATCCTTCATCTGTCCGCCAAACTCTGCGCCAATCTGTTGAGCTTTTGAGATCCTCTCGCTGACGGGGAGGAGGGAAGACCAACCGGCTCGGGCGCTTCTTTGGTGGAAGCAATAAAACGCTTTTACTGCAATACTCAGTGTATCTGGGACAAGCGCCGATGGATACTGTCATTAGCAGTGGATTAACTAACCCTCGAAGAGCAACATGTGACACTTGAAGCAAAGTGTGATGTGTGGAGGTAAAACATGTGATTCTTTGGAAAGGGCCCATGGCACATTTGCAGACCTTAGAATGCTAAATTAGTCATTGAGAATAGGGCCAGAGAAGAAGAAAAAATCGTAGGGTAATCTTCCTTTTTTCCCACACAAGGGACCAGGAGAACACAGGCTATGTTGTACCCCCCTTTCCCTTTTACCCGAGTTCTCCTTTATGTATTCAAATTCACTTCAGCAGCATAAAATTCTCCCGAGAGACAGCATTGTCCTCCTGCTTGTCCCTTGGGCTTCCCATCTCCCAGTAACATCTCTTCACTCCACACAATTTAGCCCAGCACCGAGCAGACAGACGGTTTTTCCACAGGACCCTCTTTTCAAATGATTAAATGCGATTTAATGAAAATTAATTAAAAAGCTTTTTAAGAAGAAGCTACGACTGAACGCATAGAATGTTTAAAGGCTTTGTGCACATTACTCCAGTTTTCAGTTGTTTTTTTTCTCTTTACTATGGCCGTCTGAAACAAACGCACTGAATAGCCTTTCACTGGCTTTATCCCCTGAATAATAATCTCTGTTGTGTTATTATGTGTGAAAATAAAGGGCACACACGTTTTTTTTTTCCTCTCTGTCTCGCTCGCATTCAGGGAACTGAGAATAGCAAATTTTACACCGATGGCTGAGTTGCAATTGCAGTAAGAAATGTACGAACGCTACACTTTCATAATAATGCGGTCCAAATGCTTCAAAAGGCGCGTAGGTCTGCTCTGGTGAACTTGAATGTGTGGTCCGTGGTGCATAAAGTAAGCATAAGGCCAACTCCACAGCAATGGGGGGCTTCACTGAATGAAATGGAAAGCCGGAGGCATCGGAGTTAATACGTTAACACAGGGGAGGACTAACAGACAGAAATACCAAGGAGCGGGATGTGATAGCGAACGCTACTGGACTTATATTACACTGCTTTCCCATTAAAGTGCTGAGCATTAGTTAGAGTCTAAAAGGTGTTGAGATCTGTAATGTTTTAAAAAATAAGTGAATATAAAACGGAGGAGTGGACTTATCTCTCTTGGCATCATGAGGGGTTCTGCCAGAGGCTCTCACCACGCAACAATCACACACACACAGACACAAACACACACATACACACACACCACTTTTGTGGAAATGATTCCAAAGTATTACAATATTATCATATCTATTCACTGCTGGCATGATGCAAATGGGCTCAATGACATGCTTGCCTCTACAAAACTCTCCCACAGGGTTCTAATAAAACAGAACAATTTCTCACTCTATGCCCCCCCCCTCCTCTCATCCCCCATCCCCCGTCCCCCTCAAAAAAAGCACCAGTCTGCGGCCCTGTGATCTGCTGCAGACAAAATGAGACGCAGCAGCTACAACAGAACTGAGACGCAGTCAGAGTATTCCCCGCGCTCCTCGAATAGATAATGCTTTTCCTCTTCTTCTTCTCCCCTTCACGTTCCTTTATTCTTTCAAAAAAGAATGCATCAGAGGGCAAATATTAATTCTCCTCGTCATATGGAGGGGCCTACGCAAGTGGCATACGAGGATGGGCTTTTGAATGATTAAGGGAACAACACATAAAGGGGTTCCTCGCGGCGCTTTGAACTTTCTGCGGAGTTCTGAGAACTCCCCACTTATTCCCCCACTCTGCAGGAGACTTGATGTTAAAAGACAGCGTTAATGAAAGCCCTGTAACAGGTAGAGACAGAAGGATTAATGCAATCTAAACACGGCGAGCCTCTCAGAACTGGCTCTGGGCTAGCGGGCGGTTTTGGGTGGAGGGGGCGGGGGGAGGACCACTTTTCCTCACTTTCCCCGTGTCCTCCCGCCATGAATCTCCTTTAAAGCAAATGCCAATAGATCCGATCACCTAATTTTGTCTCCCCTCCCTTGCCGTTCTCCCTCCACAGGCCCCGTGAAGATGCACGTGTGTGCGGGGAGGGGGAAAAGGGTGATGGGGAGGGGGAGGGAATCACTTCAAGGAATGACATTGACTGGGGATGTGCTGACTTGCACCACTGTTTTGCCTTTTGATGTAGGAGATCAAATCAATGTACACGGCGCTCTCCGAGCAGGCGGATTGGCATTAGCCCGAAGGTGCGCGCTTGCCCCCTCGATCATTAGCCGCTCTCCGTCTCCTCTCTCCAAATAATCAGGATTTACTGATATGTGCAAAAGCAGCACAACATTTGAGACAGAGGGTAATGCGAGGCTGTCATAATGAGAGTCTACACCGGCCACACACACACACACACACACACACACACACACACACACACACACTGCGCCTGACACCGGCATTTGTTATTGGTGTGAGCCGCGTTATTTGTCACTGGTCCAGTGTGCGATGGTGCCTTCACATGGAAAATACCACGATGAGACCTCCTCAGCGCTTAAGTCAGATGGATCGAACGCTCTTGAACACTGACAAAGGTTGATTTCGGGTTGTGGCAACATTATCGCGGGCAAACTAATGCAGAATAATTGGCATGTTTCGTCCCGTCAAAAGAGCCCGCAACAATGATGCATTCGGGGCGGCAGGTTTGCCGCCTCCGCAGCGGCAGCGAGGAAGCAGCATGTGGCGTCAGCGTTTGAGCGTATTTTCAGTCTGTCTCTCTCTGACAAATGCGTTTCCTAACCGTCCTGTCGGAGTTAAAAGAGACGTGCTCAAACAATAATTGTGTAAAGAAACTATTAACAAGGGTGGTGGGGGGGGAGGGGATTAGAAAGACATAAGGATCTTGGCGGTTTATTTCCGCCACATTTGAATTCACACTGTTTGCCTGTAACTTCATGCTAATGATCAAAGTTGAGGAAGGGGGGGGGGGGGAAAGGGATTCTCCTGAGTGCAAGTTATGAAGATGAGATGAAGAGAGAGGGAACGGGAGAGAGAGAGAGAGAGAGAGAGAGAGAGAGAGAGAGAGAGAGAGAGAGAGAGAGAGAGAGAGAAACTGCTTTGCTACCCTGCTTTGAACACTTTTTTTTTTTTTTTTACACTTTCCAACAAGCTTTGTTTTTTAATTGGCTGAAATTAATCTTAGGGATGTAGATGCCTGATTTGCATTCATTAAAACCCAACCAAAAGAAGTCATGCTTAATTCCAATCAAATTTGCTTAATTATGCATGGCGAGATATTCCCAAATGAGCTGTGGATTTTTGTTAGGCCCCCTTTTTTTGTTGTTTCCTATAGCAAATAAAATGTAATGAAGCTGTCTTTTTTTGTGTTTTACTGAATGTTGAGGAGCATGCGAGGAGCACCTTGAGCCCGGGCTGAAAACAATATTACTGCTAAAGTAATTATAAGAATCTGCATTTTTCATTGTTAATTGTGGATGTCAGCGTCATTAATTTTAATTTACGGCAGGCAATAAAATTAAGAATACTTTGTGCTGATGTTTTAAATCATGCCTGTGAAGGGGACACATAATGCAACTTAAATCTCAAGTAGATATTGATTGGGGTGGATGGTCTTTTCTATGAATCTTAAACAGGCAGACGCTGGGAATCTGCTTAAGACTTCACTTTTACGAGTTAACTCCGGCACCAGATAGCACAAGTGCAATACAATTAAAGAAGTGTCAGTTTGTGCACACACACACGCACGCGCACACGTACACGTACACACACACACACACACACACTTAATCAGCAAACTGCATGACGACAGAATGATGGGGAGCCAGATAACAGTCATAAAGGAGCGATTGCGATGCAAAATGATTAAACCGTGACTAACTTCATCATGAAGAGTTTAGAACAAGAAACGACGTATCCAGATCACATATAGCCTTTTTTTCCCGAGCAGTCGGTCAGCGGTCCTTGTTTTCATATTTCGACAGTCATATTAATTAGACGGTCTTGACATTGTGAGGATGCATCTGTCGGACCGAGTGGAGGAGTTTGAGTACTGTAACGGTGTGCGGGGTCTGTGGGGGATGACATTATTTGTTTGTGCTCCAACACTTGATTTATAGCTTCATTTGAGCCGCGGTTGTATGAAACACATCCTGCTCCTGCAGGAGCGTTAGTGCATTGTAGTCTGAAAAACAAAGGAAGAATAAAATTGATCTTTCTAGACACACACAAAATCAATGAGTGGCTATTTCCTGTTTCATGGCATGTTCGTCCAACTGACTTGCTCAATCCCTGAACCCCTTCCTTGTGTCCTCGTTGCTGGAGAAGAAAGGTCTTCAGAGTTCAGTGGAAACTTCGGATGATGTCATTTCGAATCCCTTTTGGATGAGGGAATTTTAGTTTTGACTCTCGGCCCGTGACCCTTTTGAAAAAGACAATGTCCAACGGGCCTCGGGATCACAACTATGCGATCATTTGTTTGCTTTCTTGTCACGACTGACAAGCTTGAAATGTCTCCTCTTATACATTGGAAGGCTGCGTTTTTATGAAATAATATTGTAACCATCACAGCCGAACGGCGGGGAACAAAAACCTTTGAATGTCTTGAAATGTACGGAATGATCTGGTGAAATGACGCGTGCTCGACCGCTATTCCAGAGGATGTGTTTGTACCTGTTGTACAATGCATTCTGTTCTCTAACAAGGTGATTGTGTTTCCAACACAAAAGGACTCCACAGTGATGTTCAATTGTTCTGTCTTTGCGCGGCTGGCTGCTAGCCAGCGGCTCCTTCATGACACATGGAGCTGGTGCACTATCAGCTCCCCTTCTCCTCTTCCTGTCTGCTTTTCCTGGCTGGTGACTGAAGCAAGTCACTCTAATGCAACAATGATGGTGATTTCACTCTGCTTATTGAAGCGGGTAAGTGCTTAAGCAGCTGCTTGTACTTTGATCCAATTTACTTCCTGAATGTGTGCTTCCTCATGCACAGTAAACAGGCCTGCCTGAGTTGTCATTAGTTCAAAGCCGAGGCAAATAGTTCACGATTATTGTTTGCTATTTATTAAAAAATAAATACATGTTGTTCTACTTTGTAAGGCTGTTAACAGAAGTGAGTGAACTTTAGTGACAGGCCCTCTCCATATTTCAGGTATCACTTTGTGGCGATGGCCGTAATTCAATATTGCCTGCGGAGCTCTGGAAGGTTGAATGGGAAGAGAAGAAAAAAAGGAAAAAGAAGAAGCCGTAAGTTGAATACCGCAACCTTTAACATCATTGTGTGCTCCACTCGTCCCCAAGGACGGGACGGATAAAAGATGATCAGTAAGAAAATTGATAGCACTGATTTAATAAACATCCTCAAAATGATCCCTGTGACCTGCAGGTGCGCGCGGCAGTCACTCGCACTTCGCCCCGGGTTAAAGAATCAAGTGAGATGATTCATTTGAGTGACTGAGGTATTTGAGTTTGATGGATCATTCCTAAAAGCATCATTGCTAATCTTCGGCTCCTCTTTTTTAGGTTATTCACAGATCAGTGAGTTTTCCGGCTAATCCCGGGACCTGACGCTGCTCTTGTCTGTGTACATGGTATTCATCATGCTCTGACAGCGAGAGTCCTTCAGACGACAAATAACCTTCAGAGCGAGGAGGCAGGCGAGCGGTAGGTGTGCAGTTATTTTGGATACATTTCACAGTGGAGTGGGAAAGCTGCATGGGGAGATGTATGGCGTCCTTGTTGGGAGCGGAGAGATGGACCCCTCTCCGTTTCCTGGCATAATCATTCTGAGCCTCAGCCATGCCTTCGACAACTCAATCAGACAGCCCTCTACCTGTAAAGTGGCTGGGTTGATTTGATTGCCATTTTTATTGGATCCCGGTCACATAAATCAAACCAATGGGGACGGCTGTACAGACGTGACCACTCGTCATTCGCTAGTAGCCTTGGAAACATTGTTTCGGGGGGCCGCGTGGCTGTCATCGGAGGTAAATCAGGGGTCTGAAGTTTCTTCCCTCCAACACGGGAGCGCTGAGTTAAATCATCTTGAAAATTGATGTCGCTGTGCCCAAGTGTTTTCACCTATCCCCCTGGATAGAGTCCCATCAACTGGTGACAATGTCAGCACTTTTACCCTTCTCTCTCTCTCTCTCTCTCTCTCTCAAAAAAAAAAAGACAGAATATGTTTCCTGTCCTGGAGGCCAAAAGGCCTGTTGTGGCTGATAAGAGCCGTTGGAAGTTTTAATTTTTGTCTGTTTGTTTAAAATGCGATAAAACCTTTCACTGTGTGTCCAAACAACTAGACAGTTTAAAGTTTAACTGACAAGAAAGAAATGCAATGAACTTTTGGAAAGTAAATGCGCTGCCGATCTCGGCTTCACATCTTGTTTCAGTTGCAATCGGAACGGCTCAATCAGACGGTCAGGTCCATTTGTGTTGAGAGCAACGCGTCCTGTAAAATACAGTAGGCCTCCATTCTCGCTGGCAAACTCAGAGACCTCGTCTTTGAAACTTAATTCATTGTTCATCGCCGAGCGCTGTCAGGTGAGCTTTTTGATGCAGTATGAACTGATTAAGTCTATCATGTCCACCAGCGCTTACAGTGGGAACATATTACATTAAATACAGGTAGCTAATTTCCTCCGCTGCATGGGTGAGTGGGAGTATGAATGGAAGTGATGTAAAATTAATTTGGACCTCTGAAATTTTGATCACGCTGAGGCTATTTTGGTTCTCATGATGACAAGTAATAGGGGGCTGTTGCTTTCTAACCCAGCGCAATATTACCACGTTTGCCTACGGGGCTTTCAGGATCAATTTCATTCAGCATAAATATCACTTGATCTGTAAAACAAATTAGAAATAATAAAAGTGATGAAAAAAAATAAAAAAAATGCGCCCAAGCTCTATTGAGATGTCCCTTCTAGCCATGTGTCAAGACTGAACACATTAATGATACACGGGAGAAGAGAAAATTACCATCTAGGATACGTCCGAACCAGTAAACTGGTAAACAAGCTGGCCGTTAGGAGTGGGGATGATTTGAATCAACAAGGGTGAACAGATATGGATACTCGGCGCATTAGTGTTAATAGGAATAGATTATGGAGGGATTTCGTGGAGTGACCTTCAGTGCACTAATTGAAATAGTATTCCGAGTCAGCAGTGGAGTAATCAACTTAAACACAGAATCATAAATCATCATGAATAGCGCTGTCACAACCAAGCCATTAGCCTCGTGTTTTCTCCCCGGCAACCTCATAGAAATATCTGCCACACCGATCCGTAGGTTAATAGGAACAGAAATGGCATTTAGAGTCTATTTGGATCAAACGTACTGCGGGCTTGAAAGTAGAACTTTGCTAATTTGCAGGTAATGTGAATTGATGTAGTAAGAGGTTGGGGATAGTTCGGGGCGGTGAGTCAACGCGGCGACGAGTCAACGCGGCGACTCTACGGTAGAAGAACGCAAGAAGCCGCCGCTTCGTGACAAGTCTTTTCTCCACTGTACAGTATATGATCACAAAGCCCAGCAGTGGCTAGATATGTTATCAGGAAGGGGGGTTGGGTAATCATGTTTGCTTGCTGTGACCTTTGTCTTCTGTTATTAATTATGGCTGACAAAAACGCAATAAATTGTGGGACCTTAGAGCTGCAGTCTGAGAACTCGCAGGGAGCAACCTGGGTGATCGTTGCACGATTCAAACACAGCTCTGTGTTTGTGCGTGATACTGCAGGTTGTTAGTACCTACATTCTATATTAAGTCTAATCCACTGCGAGATTGTTTACTTATTATCACTTAATGCCACATGTATTTCAAGAATCGGCACAGAGTGCTTTGTCAAAGTTTGCAACATCTATATCAATATCAACAAGTGCCCTGGCAGTAAATAGCTTTTTAATTGCAACTAAAGTGAACGAATTAGATACTAAACAGTCGGTTAGCGTCAGTGAAATGTCTTTCACACAACAATACCCAGCAAACTTGTCAGAAATGCTGATAAGAGGGCCGATCCTGGGCGCTTACACGGCATTAATCAAATAGCAGGTCTAATTAAAAGCGCTTTAAACAAAGCCTTTTTTTTCTTCTAAATGTTGCTCAGGTATGGCAATAATTTTTGATCAGCCAAGCCTGGAAGACAAATAATTAGAACTGCCATGGCGGCCTGATGAGTGATGTCAGCATCTCCGAGTGACCTTCCCCTGCTAATTAATTTTCATTCCAGGGAAAAAAGACCCCGTTGTTGCACATTATTAATTGAGTTCATGAAAAGATGCACCTGATTAATTTTTGTTGATAATACTTGTCATTCTGGCCGCCGTTCGTAATCATTTTATGGGTTTTCATCTTAGTGTTTTTCAAAGTTGATCTAAGTCATCTTTGCTGGAGATTAATTCTTCTAAAGTAGAGCTGCCCTGTCCCAACAGACAGCCGGGCCTCAGTCTGTCTCACTTACATGCCTGGTGAGCACATGGCTCCACTTTGTCAGCATTTGTTTATTCTTTCTTTTCTTTTTTTTTACCTTACACATTTATAGTGGGCACACTGTAAGAGTAAGTGACAATAAGTAACTTTACCAATTAATGATTACATTTTATTAGCAAACGGTGTCATGCATATCTAAAATATTAAGCTGCATTTTGAAGTAAAGTTGTGGTATCAAAGTTCTTTTTTTTCACAAATACAGTAGGCTTATTGCCGGATATGTTACTCCTTTTTTGAAGTAAATAAAAGTACGCACCACAATATAAAATGAAAGGAGAGACGAGCAACACTGGAATACATGAAAAGGTTTTTTCCTATGTTAAAAAATGTGCTATTGTTCCACAAAACTTATGGAAGGTATCACTTTGCTCTTTATGGGTCAATCTGTCACTCAAGCCTGTTATATCTGGTAAAGAAGACGCTTTTTTTGAACCACCTTCCATAAAATAACACAAATACATCTGTACAGAACGGATGCCAAATATGACACCAAATATGAGCTTGTATTAAATAGTCAATATTTTGTAAATTGTTGCAAGGTTTGTGAAATGTAATGTTTGAGATGAGCTGGGCGTTCCAGGCTTTAAACAGCTCTGTAATAAAGAAAATGCAAACGGAAGGGAAATACAACCCAGGAATACCGATTTGAGTAACAGATCCAGGAGTTTTATCAGATCCCAAAACACTGCAGAGTGGTTTACAATACTACAAGATTGTATTTTACAACACGATCATGAGATAAGCTTCAAAATTGCCCCCGCTCAAGTTACATTGCCAGATGATGTTCCATTGTGTTGTGGCGAGAGTGGGGGCCAGGCTCAACTATGCTGGTAACACGACCTCACATTTTCTCTGCAGTGCCAACGGGCTGGCCTCATTCTGGCTGGTAAGATGATGGAGTTTAGGAGGAAGCCGGCACCATGTGATACTGATGTGCCGGTGCAGTCCACAATTTGTCCCCAAAAGCTGGCAGCAGCCCCCGCCTCCGCTGTCGTGAGCTGTGCCATTTGTCATAGAGGCAGCAGAGATTCTTCTTCAGGAAACATGAAATGTGTGTGACAGTCAGTTTTGGGGTTCGATAGCTGTACTGAATACAGTATCAGATCTGCGTGACTGGTGTAGTGGCTTTCTAGAGTTAATAACTATGGACTTATTTCATCTGTTAACGAGTATTACCTTGACCTGAGGTCGACTTCATTTCATGGATGGAGGCAGCTTGCCAACACTCTCGAGCCAGGTGGCGCTGCAGCCGCTTTGCTCGGAAAATCCCAAACACGGCAATGTTAAAGCCTGTTGTAGTGTTGGGAAGTATACTATAACCCATATTGCACACTAAAGTGTCAGAAACATAGACTTGGTGTTGGCTATATTTTTATTCACTTTGCTTAAAGGGCCAGTTCCCCAAATTCAATTAAATTCAATTTGGTTTCTTATGTATACCCCCAAATCACAAATACAAAATGTTCCTCTTTCCTCTTACCTGTACGGTTGCATCAGTTCTGGTTTGCCGGCCCCACTGGCTGACTAACCACCAGCCCAGCTGTCGCCATGTTGAGAGCCGTGTGGCAGCAACCCCTCAATCCCAGAAAAAAATCTGAATTTGGAAATAAGGACCTCTAAAGGTAAGGTACAGACAGACAGCATAACTAGGACTAGGTCACATAACACGTACAAACAGGTCCATTAAGAGCAGCCAGTAAAATCCACAGTTCACGTAATTGTCTTTCAATAATTCAAGAGTTGCAATCCTACAGTCGAAGTGTGGCAGACATGAAGGCTCCGGACCATGAGTGTTAAATGTATTGCTTGATAAAAGCCTTGTGAAAATATTACTGTAAATTTGAGGGTAAAGCAAAATGTAAAAAGTAGTGTGGTGGAAAAAAACAGCATGGTAATTTGATGACTATGATGGTATAATGGCACAGCACAATAGTGCATTTTACCAATAAAATAGTATCGTACCATTATTATACTGGTTCTTCCATGGTTCAACCTATTGATGACTACATCACTATTAACAGGCTGACAAAAAGGTTCCTCTAAATCCTGAAATCAGTTACTTTCCCCACAGCGAAGGAGTACCTGTGATGTTGCGAGGGAGTTGACGGTGAGCTTGTGTCACCTCATGCAGTGAAAATGTAATCACCCAATAAAGTATTGTGAGCCGTAAAGGTGAATCAACACCTCTCTGTCACAGTCTCAAAAAAAAATGTCATATTTTAAGTTTCACCAAGTAAAGATTTATGGCCGGGCTCTTGTGCTGGATGGCATTAAATTGTACAGGAGGCTATAATTTCTAGTCACTGACTGTAAAATATTTGGACGGTAAAATGTAAGTATTTGAATATGGTCAATGTTCCATCACATCGCCTTTGCATCTTATCATCCTAACCAAACTTTCTGCAAAACCATTACATCTTAATATATAGCAAGAATAAGCTGTCCAGTTCCCTAATATCTGTGTGATGCTGTTTTTTCTTACCTGTGATGAACAGAAAGAATGAAATTGTGGCATGGCAGGTCCTCTGGAGCGCTTCTTGCTTTCTGCTGTGGGTGTTGCAGTCATGTATCTACCAAACCATGAGTGGGAAAGTTAGTCTTTAAAGAAAACAAAAGCTAACCTCTGAAAAACAACACAATGCCAATTTAGCTCGACAATACTAGCATTGCACAAGTTTGACAAATGTATTAACTTACTAACATTCAGTATCAGCTTTTACTGGGTATCTAACTTTTTAAGCTAACGTTACCTGAGCTAACGTTGGCTCAGCAAGTCTTCTGTATCCATTTGTGGTAGCTGTACTAGCCTAACAAGCATTGCTATTTTCCAGGTGAATACCTTTTAAGCTAACTCAAGCTTAGGTTTGTTAAGCTTGCATTGTATGGCATTACCGTAAGAATACTACAAATTAAGCCGTACATATTACTATTTTTTAAGTACAAACCACTATACAGTGATTACACTATACAGCCATTATGGTATTGCATATGGAGGCAGTGGCTGACTATAATGGCTGTGACTTTGCTGCGTCATGGCACTGTTTGTGGCTTGGCTGTTACCATATGACTCCCTCCCATTTTCACTATACCCACTACCCTGGCCAGTGCATGGTGTATTAGTCATTAAGTAGACCATAGCTAATACATGACACATTACTACCATAACATAGTAGCATGGTAAAAGAAAATGCCATCCAACCATTTTATAAAGAAGTGCAAAAATTTCAATTTTTCCCAAAAAAATTATACACAGGTGGGTTGATATTGGCATCTAAAAAAGCAACGGCGGTATTTCTACTAATGTTGTATTCTCATACGTGCAGGCAAAAAGTTGAAACCTGTGCATCAGTGGTTCTTTATCTACTTTATATAATATATAAATTAAAATTAGTATAATTTATAAATGTATTAAATATATCATTTTATATTATTTTCTAAAGATAAACAACTGTATTTTCCACCAAGTGCTTACATGACATAATTTTAATAAACCTTTGTAAATTCAGATACTAACTAGAATAGAATACAGATCAGCTTACATAATACTGTAAAGTCTCAATCACCAATTAAATTGTATTTGATGTTACATTTTGCATTTTGTTTTTGTCTTCATCTCTTTAAACTGATTAAACAACATATTAATCTCAAGGATCGTGAGTGATCTGAGCTGGACAACAGTCCACAGGTCTTGCGCTTCTTTCACATAAGGCATCAGTATTCGGCTGAAAAAGAGGCTATAACATAGTACCTTTAAACTGCTAAAACAATGCAGTGCAGTTTTTTCTTTTTCCTTTCTTTTTTTTTTTGTTAATTGAAAATACCTTTACAGCTACAAAAGCCTGGCATTGTATGATAAGCTACAAATGTAAAGAGGTGTCTGAAAATCCATTTAGAATTAATAATACCACAACCATTCTGCTTAATGAAAAAAGTGTAATTTATCTGCAAAGGCTCAGAGTCGTCTTTGAAATGCAAGATGTCACTGAGCTGGTATCAATGCTGGCTCCTAATGGATACATTGACAGTGCTGCGGTATTGTTCTTGACTGCTGCAAATGATGTGAATAGCTTTGCTTGTCATTGTTGTGAAACTATTAATAGATCTGTAATTATAGTGGGCAAATTGTTGATTTTTTTTCTTTTCCTCTGCGGTATTTGATATGCTCAGCACAATGAGGAGATGAATTAGGACTAATAAACAGGTCTCATGATTCTGTCTCTAATTGGAGGATCATTATATCTCTTCCAGAGAGATGCCCACAGCTAAAGCCTTTAACAGCACAATTTCAAACAGGACACAAAAGGCTTTAATGAATACTCCTGTGACTTCGCACCGTCTCTCACAAAGCAAAGCACACATTCCGCTTTTCATCTTACACATAAGTTTCCTGTAATTGTTGGATTGAGGTGCAAGATCGACGCCGCTTCCCCGCAGAAAGCGCAATAATTATTCCGAGGTTGTATTTGGGTCAAAGAGCCAACGGATCATTTGAAGGTGCGTTTGCAACTTAAGGAAGCAGTGGCATCATACTGGCGTAACTTTATAGTAAACTTGTTGTGTGTAAATGTGTGTGTGTGCGTGTGCGTGTGTATATGGGAGTTGCCGAACGATATTGCTGGGGTATATTTTGAAATGTTTTACATTGCCCTTACATATGCATTGCCATTACAACACAATAAAGGAAATAAGGAGAGCAAATGTAATGCATGCTCAGGGATCGTGTTGAAATCTCTTGGTGCCATTTGCTCCCATCAGTGCGGCTGATGGAGTCATTAGAGAGCTGTGGCGGGCTCGGCTCTGGGGGTCTCTCTCCTGTAAATGCCCCCCACCCCCGTCTGATGGGTGAGCAACCTCGGCGCGGCTCCTCGGCCTCAGAGCGCTTCACTAAAGCTAATAGGTCATAGCTGCGGAGATGGGTGACAAAAGCGCGAGTGTTAACAATGGATAATGTGAGAATGGATTGCAGTTATCGTGCTTTCCCCCGCCTCTCGATTCAGAGTGTTTGACATTGCGTCGAGTGAATTTCAAGTGCAAATCACGTTGTTTTTCCACCTCCCGACTGCAGCGGCAGCAAGGTTCGGGAGTTTCTCCCACATTGCGCCGTATGACCTCCATGCTAATGGAGGAGCCCCTTCTTTATCTATTAGCGGCTAACGTGATCACCCTTGGACGGCTGCAAAACCAAAAGTGCTGAAATCGTCTAAATGACGAGCCGAAGGATCTGCCTGGTTTTTGCATATCACTCCCTCCTCCGTGGCTTTAAGAAAAAGGGTGAAAGAGGTCAGCGCAATATGCATATAATTTGGGGTTACATTGGAAGTTTGGGTTTTAAGCCTCTTGATGAAAGACAGCTATGAATAAATGTAATCTTTTCTCTCACATTTGGTCATTTGCTGAGGGCTAGGAAAAAAATGTCTTTGTGCGCCTTTTCACTATTAATATTCCTTATTACTGTTCTTTGAGGTCCATTGTCCCCCGGAAACACCTTTAATGATACAGCAATGTGACTGATTTCCAATATTTATTTACAGAAGTAGCTTTACCTAACGTGCAATGTTGCCACTCGTGCCCTCGGTTTGTCGCGGATGAGCGAATGGGGGAAAAAGTTTAGGCCGCACAGGAGAGGAACTTATTTGCCGAGCAAGGGGAAAACGCAACGAGACGAGGGCAGACTGTCAAAGGACCGAAACGCCATTCATCTGCTAACCTGTTCAAGGTGTGCCTGGTTGATGTCCTCCTCCTTTGGTGGGGAACATATGTCCACAGCAGCTGTGCCACCGTGAATAGGCAGTGATTGTGCGCTAGCTAACTGCATTCCTGGGAGCCAGGCCAAGTCTGAGTGGAGTGAGCTGTCCCATTTTTTCGATACGAGCGTCTCCTGCATTCCACCTGATTTACATGTCCCTCTCTCTTTCCCCACAGCGTTCACTCCGGCCAAAATAGAACCCAACTTTTTTTTGTTTTGTTTTGAGGTAATCCTTAGGCATATTTCAGATAAATGTGCGCGTGACTTGACCAGGGGCGTGAGTCTGTATCCCCCTCCCCTCTGTGACACAGTTTCTGTGGTGTTTGATGCACACTAGATTCTCCATAAGTCGGTGGAGGCTATTTCTGTTTGTCACCAGTAAAAGCAGAAGGCAGAATATATATTGGTATGTTTTTTGATTTTTTTTCCAGAGCATTTCTGCAGGTTCAAACCCGATAATATGTGAGAAGGGTATACCACACTGTAGCTTGAACACTTGCCCAACTTAATGACCTTAAATGATCTCATGAAAAATAATCAAGAGCTAGGCCTGTGTTAAGCACTACTCATAATATTTTAAATATGGCATCCATCCTTCCTACGTTAAACTGAGACACCTGCGATTGTTATCTGACACTTGCACAGGAAACCCAGAGGGAGATTAGGGCGGCTGCAAAATGTAAACATGAAAGAAAAAAGAGGTCGGTTTGCGAAATGGAAAATGTCTTTTCTGCGCGGGACGACGATGCGGTCGCAAATAAACAATGGACGTGTTTGCGATATTTTGGACATGTCCTGTCGGTCACCCCCCCCCCACACACACACACACACACACACACCGCCCCTCGTGCAAGGAACGAGGTCGACGGACGAGTTCTGAATAGGACACAGATCCCAAAATAACAACCCCCCACCCCCCCTCCACCCTATTCCCCTTCTGTCTTAAACAACACAATCACGCAATCAAATCCCGTCTCTGCCTCTCCCTCATTGTTTAATTTCTGCCGGCTATCTTAGATATCTCTGCGGCTGTTCTTATCTTTGACCTTCAGCTTGTTGCTTTGTCGTCGCCCCCCTCTCCCCGCCCTCCCTCCCTCTCTCCAACCCACCCTACCTGCTTCCCCCCCCCCCCATACCCCACCCCACACCAGTGTGCTGCGACCTTCAGAGGGGTGTCATTACTCCCTGACCCATTTGACGATCCCCTCATGTGGAATGTGCATATGCCGAATCGCCGCGGATCGGCACAGTATGGGGTTTGAGGTGAAGTACTTACAGAAATATGACTTGACACGCTTTATCAAATGGGGAAAGATGAAGACGAAACAGCTGCTGGTGCTGTCGTAAGCAATCTGGCCGTGATTGAATAAAAGTGTCAGGAAAAGGGCCGCTTGATGGTCTTTTGTTCTCCCCCATCCAGCTTGATGTTAGTTTGAGCTGTCAGGAGGGAATCACAGCTGGGTGATTTATCAATACTTGGAGTGACCTTGCAGCCACACTGCTGCGTGCATGTGTGTGTGTGTGTGTATGTTTGTGTGTGTGTGTGAGAGAGAGATGGAGAGCGAGAGAGAGAGAGTGTGTGTGTGTGTGTGTGTGTTTGTGTGTGGCTTTGGCAGATTAAAAAGACACAAAGTGGAATATTTTCAAAATAGTTGGCACCCACAGACAAAGACTTGGCTGGACTTGGAACAAAATTCTCTCCTCTCTTAGACACAGTAAGTGGATTGTTCTGCCAACACGATAAGGGTATTTTTCTCAACATCAGAGCACTCAAAGTACCACCAGCAAAAATTGTTTTGGAGAAGTGTGTCTCTTTTTAACTAACGCTGCTTTTGAACAGCTTTTTCTTCTCCCCCTAATTCTCTTTACTCTTTTTTTAAAATTTTATCCCCCCCCCCCCCCTTCGCACCCTCCCTTACCTGTCCACGCCGACTCTTCACCCCCGCCACTTTCTTTGAGATGTACTTGGACAGCCTGTTTTCATGGCAGCCATTGACTGTCTCTGTTGTGATTAAGCAGATGTTTTATTGCGGACTGGAACAGTCATTACTGCCATAAACCCATCTGTGGAATTGCTTTTTAT
The DNA here is from genome assembly GCF_023055335.1 of Clinocottus analis. NCBI lineage: Eukaryota > Metazoa > Chordata > Actinopteri > Perciformes > Cottidae > Clinocottus > Clinocottus analis. The sequence continues at coordinate 5,282,356 of NW_027175843.1, forward strand.
GCAAATTTACAAAGCATCTGCATAAATAAAGTTCTAATTAATACCTTTCTGCAAACCGGCGCGCTCTTTGATTCCTAAGTGTTGGTAATTGTGTACAAGCAGGTAGGAATCAACGCTCACAGCGTGAGAGGGTTTTGTTCCCCGTGTACAGCCGTTTGTGGTATTAGTTTTATAACTCTCCGAGTCCAACGGGGAATGTAAAACAACTAATTGTTGTTCGGCAATATTTAACACATGTATAGATTTTTCAAAAGCCCACTGCTCAGCCTTTATTAAAAGGTGTACAGTATATTTACACAATTAGATTGTGACAACTCGACATGGTTAAATATTGACGATTCTTTGATTAAGAATGAGTGTACAGCGATTTCAATCAGGGACAACATTTATGTAAAGTTGCAGTGAGCGGCGTTTTTTTTCTTTCTTTCGCTCCCGTTGTAGGTTACAAGGGAAATAAAACTAAATCTGCTGCTACCGGTTGATTGGGAACTACTGAAGAGTAAAGTTTCCCCGAGAACATTAAGGCTGCTTTATAGATCCCTTTGTTGTGAGGGTGCCAATGGAAGCTCATTAATTTCCCCAGGTTTTTAATGGGGAGTGCTGAACATGTGGCAGGAGTTGTCTTGGCGGGACCCTCATGAGTTGCGCCCCTGCTGCTGAAGACACGCCATGCCTTTCTGACTGCGAAGACGTCCCTTTTGCTAAGTAATCCAGCGCATTTCATTTCAGCAGTGTTTGACAATTTTTTATAGACTCTTAAAAACTTGCCATGTGATGCCAGTCAGTTCTCTTTGCCATTTCCTCTTTTGTACCCGTAACACGATGGTACAAACATTTATTTCCTGCTTACATTCTCTCGCGTAGTAGTTAGTAGGTCATCGTAACGAACAAACGCAACTCGCACAGCAGTGTACAGTAGATATAAAAGCAAAAAAAAGGCCATTTAGAGTGTACTTGAACTTCCATTACCTCTGAAATCAGGAGAAGAAAAGACATTTTGTGGATAAAGAGGGACTTTGTTTCGTGATTAAAGGAGGCATCTGAGCCACGGGCGAGGGAGGAGGGCCTGCAGTCAGGAGGTCAGGGGGGGGGAATAAAGAATGGCTTTGAAAAGGTGTGTGGTTTTGCGTTTAACTTTTTTTTTGTATGTGATTGGGGAACGTTAGCAGTATCCAAAGGCAATGGATGAATGACGGATAGCGGTCCATCTTGCGGTGATTCAGGCGAGTCGCACCGCGTGCTGCGCGGGAATACTACGCTTAGACAAAGAGACATCTGACATTGAAACAACATATCACATTACGGCTGCTGCATATGTAGAAGCCGGTACCAATTTTCTTTTCTTTTTTAACTAGATGAAAGCTCTCACGGTAACAAGTGCGGTCGCTCTGCGAGAGAAGAGCCTGCTGTCATCGGCATCCGCCGCCGAGCCAGGACTACCAAACAAACACGGCCCGTGCCGTCTCTCCCTCGTCGGCTCTCCAGATCTCGCAACTTTTAGCATAATGAATTTAGCGGGGATGCCTTCTCCACACAGCCCATCAGGCCCGCCATCTCGGAGATTAAATTATGTCCATAGGCATTAAAGCTTTGATGCCGTATTTGGGCTGCGTGCATGCATCCATTTGCAAAATTCTATGTAACAAAATTAAAAACACGGACACCTATGGAAAATGGCTTGGCACTAGCACTTAAACCTCGAGCACTCCAAAACAGTCTGCTGACTAATGCATTTCTAATCATTTCTGTGATCAATGCTAGCTGCTGTGCAATAAGATTAATCAGCCATATGCAAAGCTAGGATCACCTTGAACAAGAGAAAGAAGAAGGGAGGGGGGATAAAAGGACTGAGAGAAAGTGTCTCAGCCATCATGTGTGTTGAGCACACTCCACAGAAATAAAGCACACCTGCATTATTCGCCCTTTTTTTTCACGCCGTCGGTTCTGTGTGTGTGTGTGTGTGTGTGTGTGTGTGTGTGTTTGAGCATTACACCGTTGTGCTCCCCTCAGCTGTGCTTTGGCATCTGCGCGTGGCCATCTCGCTGCTGAATAGCTGCCTGATTATTCCAAATCTAAGGGAATATTCAAACAAGGCCGATAATGCATTCTTCCATATGATTCTCCGGAGCTGGGACAGCTGTTCAGCAGCTTTCGACGCCATGTTTCGAGGGAAGGGGACAGATTTCTCTGCTCAATTAATAGGCCCCATTAAAAATCAGGGGGAGAAGTTTGACGAATGAAGCAGAAATTCAGTTTGTCTTAGACAGAAGGCTTCGAAATAACTGTGGCGTGTGCAGCTGACACTGTAGCTACAGTTTAACAATAAAATGGATGTTCAACTTCCAAATCAATGGCTACGCGGGATTTACATACATTAAATATTCCAGTTTTGGCCCAGTTTTGGAATAAAAGACAATATTCCTACAAAGCTGTTGACGTGGCTAATGATAATGAATATTCCACTAATTGTCTCGGGCGTATTCCGATCAACGTTGAACTCATTAAGCTAAACAAGAGGCTCAGGGGAAACAGCCGCTCCTCTTCCAATCGGAGGATTGGCGGTTCGATCCCTGGCTCCTCCAGCTCTCGTCGACGTGTCCTTGGGCTCGTGGAAGTGTGGCATGAATGGTGTTAGTTAGACTTGATGGTCGCCCCCTGCCAGCAGTATGAATGGCCGTGAATGCGGGAATGATGTGTAGTATTAAAGCACTTTGAGCGGACTAGAAAGTCGCTTTACAAGCAGAAGTCCATCTCGTCCATTTGAGAAGCTCGCCGCATCCTCATCGGCGTGGATCGGCGAATCCCTCGTCGCCGCCGTTCTCACAGCGTGCAGTTTATCCCGACAACCTGTGGGAAAGTGGAACGGCAGGAACCCCTATTAACATTTTGAAGGTGCTCTACTCATTAAAAAATGCTCCTAAATCCCAGAATAATATCGACGTGTCTCACTCACAAGCATTGTCTATAAGGCCTCATTCAGAATGTGATGTTAACATGAGCCATTTCAAATTTGGGAATATCTTTATATTTAAAATAATACTGGAAGTAGTCGACGTTTACATGCCAACAGTTTGCAAAGCTGGCGTAGAGATGCTTGCGCAAAAAGAAACTACTTTTAAACATTGTGAAGGACTTGGATATCAACAGGTTTTAGGATGTGCACAACTATTGCCACGATGACTTTTTTAATAAGATGGTTGAAGGAATGAAGGAGGGAGGGGTCTGCCGTGGGATTCACGGAGACGAGGGGGCAGCATGGGATCGTTTTACGGTAACCGTAATATGCAATCGTGATAATATTGTCTCTTTTGGAGTAAGAAACAATTGAATATTTGTTGTAAACATGGTCACCGGCTTATGAGGTGGAATCTGCTTGTCAGCACACAAAGCCTGCGCCACAAGACGAGTGTGGTGTGTTGTTTTTTTTCGGGGTGTTTCTGAACAATAACTGTCAGTAACTTCGTCGCGTACGCAGTTGTCCAAATCAAACAGATTACAACCAGGTCAATTTCACGAAACCTGCCCAGCAAAATGATAAAACTCTGGAGATCAGTGTTGCCTTTGTTCGCTCTCCGCTTTCGGGCCACACTGCGTTTTTTTTCTTTTTCTCGAGAGTGCAGAGCGGCGCTGCCATGTAAAGTTTCAACTGGCAGATGAATTCCTTCAGTATCCCACCCTCCCTCTCTCTCTCTCCCCCTCTCTCTTTCTCTCTCTCTCCAGAACAAGGAGGAGGTTGTCCGTCCAAGGGCACACCTGTAAGGTGCAGGCCCCTCGACAGGCTTACCTCAGTGGCCTCTCCTGCTGTACTCAAAAGGCAATTATTCCTCCCAGAAGATAGAGCACTGTCAACTTCAAACAGAGGACATTCCTCAGGCAGATTAGACTGGAAATTATGTTTTATTATTTGGCCCCCCCGACGAATGAATCGGACTCTTATTTGGTCGCCCTTTGTGGTGAAATCCAAGACAGTTTAAATGGCGGAGGTATGTTTTCGGAGTCGGGGCTAATACTCTGGTGTCTTTATGAAAGGGCAGCGGAGAGGATCAGATTAGGAGGCGAACAGCGAGAGTCTTTCAGCGGCGCCGCCGCTATCATCCCTGCCTTCTTGTCCGTGCCTGTAGAGAGGTTAAATTAAATGGCTGTAATAAATGTTTTGGTCTGGCTGATGCGCTATGGCCGGCCATCAAAAGAAAGCGTTGTGGAGAAAAAAAAGAAACCCGGTACGGTGGAAGATCAGAGAGAGGAACAAATGGAGGGGCGGGAGAACTATGTCAGCACATTACCAACATTAGAAACTGACTTGTTTTCACTTAAACCTCAATTATAATGGTGGCTCCAGAAACAATTATATTGATGAATGCTTTCGAAAGTTACTGTAATTAAATTATTCCATTTAATTAAGGAATTATATTGAATTTCTCCCCAGAGGACGGCATTCGCCTCATCTGCTGTTTTACAAACAGGAGTGCTCTAATGTTGTGTGCTATGGAAATGATTGCTAATGCCTAATGAAACTGTGTCAGATCAGATAAATGCTGCACACAGTCAACAAGCTGGGCTTGTAACACGGCCAAACTTTGAAACCAAATAATAGAGCCAAAGAAGAAATTATTGATTGTAGTTTTTTTCGTCTTCTTTTTTTTCTCCAAGGGCAGGCTTTGTAAAGCTGACATCAAATGAATTATAATTCTGAGAGCACTCTGAGGTCTAATGGAGAATATATAAGAAAGTCAAACAAGATGTGTACTGTGCAGGCTTCTTAAAGCGACACGTCTGTCACGCACAAAGGGAAACAATAGGTGCTGTTTTCAAATGAACTTGTTTGTGTCATCAAAAACACATTCAGACATTTAGAATAATGTTAATCGCACTAAAGGAAAGTGTCAATTGATTGCATGGCGAAAGAGGAAAAAAAACATTGCTGTTTCCACTTACTGAAGGTAATTATAGGCGATATAAGACTGGGATGCATTAGCAGCGTTAATTTGATGGTTCAGCAGTACAAAGCGACACAACGTAAACGCACAATTGATGTTCCACTGCAGCTGACCATTGCCCTCTGGTGGGAGAGCCAAGCACCTGCTAGAAGGTGGATATAAATATGATTATAAATATAAATATATATATATATATATTAAAAAAAATATATATATATATATATATATATATATATATATATTTATATATATACATATGGAGAGAGAGAGTATGAGATTTGTTTGTATTTCTGATGTTACGCTGAACGTCAGATCATTTCTGGTTATTCCCAGACAAACGGAGCTGCACACTATTAGTCATTAATCATCTTCGCAAACAAAACACTCCAATGACCCACACACTGAAAGCAAAATTTAAAAAAAAAAATTGCAAATAATAAGAAGCCCCTCACTGTGCTCACAGTGGCAGTGTGCTGCATGAGTTTATTGTCCTGTCCCCCCTCTTGGCCTGGCCATATTAGTCCATGGTGAGAGGAGCTGTGATGCTGTAAGCACATACCGGGCATTCCCTCTCCTCCGCTGTGCAGTTGTTGGGCATATTGTGAGGTTTTTTTAATGCGGGGGTGGGAGTCTGGGGGTGTGGGCGGGGGGTTATGGAGGAGGGCTCGCAGGGCTCACATTCGCCCCGGCGCAGGAAGAGCCGCGGCCAAGAATGACAGTTGCTCCTCTTGGAGCCGAGACATCCACGGATTTAAATTGCACCCCGAAAGGTCAACGCATGACAAGCAATCAATCAGCCCCTAATTGGATGATCAGCAGTCATTTCAATGTGTTTCGAATTTGTCTTTTACTGCATCATAAAGGAAATATGAATATGAGAAAACTTTTGTTCTCCTCATTCTGATAATATAAGTGCCTTTAAGAAGTTTGGATTGTGTGGCATCCCAACTACGTCATCACGTGGTCAAAATAAATGAAACAAAGTAGTGTGTAATAAGTAGTTAGAATATAAGCTTTGTGTATAATGCATGTTTCAAAGAACAACATTATTATTATTAATGCTTATTATGCTTTTACAAGTTAACAGGGTTCATTTATTATAACCGTATGAGGGGGTTGCGCAACAAAAATGCAGTTTGCGGTCCAATTTTTGTTTCATAAGAAAACACATGCACGCGCACACACACACACACGCACACACACACACAAAGAAAACAAAACTATATTTAATGTAGAGGGTGGATTAGGTATTTCTGAGACTCACAGCCGGAGGAAAGAAACTGCACTGAAGTCTGGCAAAGCGAGAATAACACAGCAACAGAAAGGTAACAGAAAAAAAAGAAAAGTCAAATTACAATGAAAGGAAGTAACATGAGATTAATGTGCCAACAAATACAACACGGTGAGTTACATGTAGCAGAAGGTCATAAGATAAAAATGTTGTTATGAGGAGGGATAAGATCCTTCACAGCTGAGGGGCTGGACATATGACCTGTCACTCATAAAGCAGAGGGTGGATATTATTTGTATGGCTTGGTAGTGGGAAGAAATTGATATACAACACATTTATAGTTTAAAAAAGTACTCGTTTTCGAGCCGAGTCAATCTGCATTTGTTCTAATCTTGAAGAAGAGGTATTCAGATACCCGACCACAGACCACAATGAGCCGCTGACACGATAAGTTCTGGAGCCTCAATTGTCCTCATGTTAAAAAAAACAGCTCGCTGTGGTGTGTGTGCTGTGAAACAACTCACACACCTGCACAAACACGGCATAATACCGTTGTAAAACACAAGTTTGGCTCGAGCTACATGGTAAAGTTAAGTTGAATTTACTTGAAAATGTAATTTTTTTTATTAATCTGATAAACAAACGATGGTGTAGTTCCTAGACTATCGTCTTGTTTGATTCATATAAATAATATGGTGCAAAAAAAGAGTTCCCTTGGGTTCCAGAACAAACATTTATAAAAACGTGTTCAGTCAGGCCTGCAGTGGGTGCAGTCACAACGTTTTTAATAAGAGGACAAAAAGTGCCTGGAGAAGAATAATAACATGGATGGGAGTGGCAGTAAATGTCACAATTAAAAAAAAAAGATATCTTCTCATAATGAAATGCTACAGCCTCGTCGTTGCGGCATACTTGTGCTTCAAGTCCGAGCCTGTTGCCCTGGCACTGTCATCCGCGCGGCTGATACTCTGACTTCATACACCTGCGTGGGGCAAAAAGAAGAAGAAAAAAGAAAACCAACTCTAACAAGTCAGTTCTGTTCAGTTAAGCTGAGGTACAAAGCCGCTGTCAGGAGGTCGGATTACCGATTCTTTTTCATCGCTGAGCCACATATCCAGAGTAAATATCTGAGGATGTAAAGAGCAAAAGCTTACTTCAAAGCTCCCACAAGGTCACGACAAAAAAGGTACGTAAAGAGTACCTGAATGCAGCATCGTGGTTTCATTAGACGCGTTATTAGAATTGGGAAAAGTTCAATGCAGGTCATCAATGTGTGTTTAGTGCGTGACACACACACACACACACACACACACACACACACACATTGTGTGGATTTAAGCGAAATGCTGAGCTATTTTGATGGAAACATCAACATTACATGTGTGTACGTGTGTTTTTGTGTTTGTGTTTGTTTGTGTGTATGTGTGTGTGTGTTTGTGTCTTTTTGTGTGCGTGCTTGCGTGTGCGTGTGCGCGCGCGCGTGTGTGTGTGTGTGCAGGCTTCACTGTCGGCTCGGGAATGCTGGGCATCAAGTATGCGCAGTCCTGACAGACAGCTGCACCGCGGTGGCGTTTCTAACATGCCAGACCAGGACTGGAGGGGGCGGGGATTGAAGTGCTTAAACTGATCGGAAACTTTTTGGACATAATTTGAATGCATCCAAATTGTTGTTGTAAATCTAAAAAGATAACAACAACAACAACAACACAATAAGACTTTGGAAGAGTTGTACTTTAGGGCCCTCCAGGTCTTTGGCCCTGCGGTCACATGAGTCACACGCGGCGGTTGAAGAAGCCACTCATCCTGTTAAACGTGATCCCTGAGCCACCCTGCGCCATTTAAACCAATCACTCGCACTCACCCACTCTGCGGCTCGACTGCTCTTTTAAGGAGTAGGACGCTTCCTCTAACGCATCTTCACGCCACTCTCCCTCCCCCCTCCCCCTTCCATCCATTACTACTGATCCTGTTTATGTTGTACACGTTCGGCCCCGCCCCTGCAGACGCGGCCGATATCACGCAGATGCGTAATTTGACGAAGCCAGCGCAAAAAAAAAAAGAAAAAAAAAAAAAAAAAACACACACGGGGAGAATGAACGTTTGACAGCCGGTTCTTTTGCTCGCGCCGATCGGGTCGAAACAAAAGAAAGAAAGACAAAAAAAAAAAACACGGAAAAAACACACACACATGCTTGATTTATTTGCGTGAGAGATTTGGGACAGCACCTCTGCGTCCTAATGGCCGCCGCCGCCGCCGTGAGGAATCCCGTTTGGGTCGCTCCGGGGCAGGACGCGCAGTTTCTCCTCAGGAGCGCCGCGCCGCCAGCCGAGCAGCCCGGACAAGTGCTGTGTCGCACGAGGGATGCCGTCCCGGGAACTTCCTCCTCCCACGATTATAACCTGGTAGGGGTAGTTCTGCTTTTTATTTATTTATTTGTACTCCCGCTGTCGCTTCCCATCGAGCGTCACGTTGTTTTGCCCGATGCCCCGCAGAAAGACGGTTTTCACGCAATCATGCGAGGCTGTGACATCGGAGGCAGGCCCGCGCGCGTTTATTGCAACGTTGGAATATCTACACCGAGCACGCTTTTTTTAAATTATTATTATTGCTACAAGCGTTGCGCCCGCTCCCGAAACTTGCAGAAGGGGGGGGGGGGGTGCTCGTGACGCCGCAGATGCGCTCATTTCAGCCGCGTCCTGTTTCTCCCTCAAACAGCTCATGGCTGGAGCGTTTTCATTAGGGCGTCTGCCCGGCTGCTTGTTAAAGAAAAGAAAAGAAAAGGCAGGGAGGGGTGGCGTCTTCTGATGTGGCAGCGTGTGTGCACTCAAGTGCAGGGCCCTGAATGCATCCCCGCATGGAGTCACACCAGTTAGGTTTTGTTGTTCTGTAAGTCCACCAGCAGGTTGTTCTGGTTAGGGTTTTGTTTTTGTTGTTGTTTTCTTTGCATTAAGCAGCTGTTTTTTGTTTTTTTTAACACCTGACAGCTGAGGCGTTCAGGGCCCACCTTGCTGCTTACATCAAGTGTGAAAGGAAACGTACACATTGCTAACACACACGAGAGCCTGAATCAAACGGACGGCTCCCGCGTGTGTCTTAACACAACTCTACAAATGTCTCTTGTTTTTCAGTATAAATCGGAGATGGACAACTACCTGTCTCCTCACCAGCAGTACACAGCCAACTCTAAAATGCTGTGCAGGGACACGGGGGCTCCGGTGCCGGAGCCGGCGTTCACCGAGGACTTTGGCCCCCCGTACAGCGTCAACATGAGCCTGCTCCTTCCCGACGTCGCGTACCTGCACCCGGGTCTCAACAGGGCCGTGAGACAGATCAAAACGGAGCCGTCGCACTCTCTAATGCAGCCCAGCTGCCAGGGCCACAGGGCGCCGGTGCCGCCGCTCCAAGAGTATCCGGGCGGCTTCGGCGCGGCCGACGCAGCCAGCGGTAGGTTTTTCATCAAACAGGAAGTGCCAGATTACCAGGATGTGCCCCTGTATCAGCTCCTGAACTCCGACTTGGAGCAGCTCGTTCACGGGTCCCAGCTCAGCTCCGCCCCCGTGCCCCCTGTAAGTCTTCCAAACGGCCGCCCGGGCCCCGCGCAAAGTTCCGGCAAACCCACAGGCGGCCCCCAGCGTGACCGTTTGCCCTTTAACCCGCACCGGGGCCATCAGCAGAGGCGGACCTATCTGCCGCCCTCCCCGCCCAACTCCGACCCCCCGAGTCCAGGCGGGGGGAAGGAGCTCCTTCACAACCTGACTCCGCCTCCCTCCTACGAAGCCAGCGTCGCCTCCAAGTTAACTTTTCAGGCCCGTCGCAATCCCGCCGATCCGGAACGCGCACCTGGCGCAGCGCCGGTCCAAAACCCGGAGCAGAACTCCAGCGTCAGATCAGTCCAAAGCCCAGGGCCCGAGCCTGTCCGGCACTCGGGCCTGGTGCCGAGCGCCGGCCCGCTGTCCCCGGTGCTGGCCCACATGGCTTCCGCCAAGTGGAACAGAAGGAATAATCCGGATCTGGAGAGACGGCGGATTCACCACTGTGACGTCCCAGGTGAGGCGTTTAGGGTCCGTTTACAACACTGACCCTCAAATCCAAGTCGGGGCACAGTGTACTGATCTTTCTTTTTTTTATTTTTTTCTTCCTGTTTTTCTAGGATGCAGGAAAGTATACACCAAGTCTTCTCATCTGAAAGCCCATCTGCGGACCCACACAGGTAAAATGTTAAGAGTTGCACTTCTTATTTGGGGGGAGGGATGTTGCCGGGCAGAAAGACCTGCCCTTGGCATGCAGACACGCATCCTGGCCCGCATCTCACTGCTGGCACACTGTGATTCATGACTCACACTTTGACGCACGTGACGGGGAGGAAAAAAAGGTGTCGTCCCCTTTTTTCGTCATCAAAACGAACTTCTGTCCATCCTCCAACATGTCTACGAACGTTCCGTGCTTTTTTTTTTTTGAAGTGATATCATATATTGTAGCGTATGTAAATATGATGTTGTCCGTCTGCCGTGGTTTAATTTTGTTTCCCCCCCCCCACCACCCCGACCCCCCTCCCTGCTGAAGGAGAGAAACCGTACCAGTGCTCCTGGGAGGGATGCGAGTGGCGCTTCGCCCGCTCCGACGAGCTGACTCGCCACTTCAGGAAGCACACCGGGGTGAAGCCTTTCCAGTGCGCCGTGTGCAGCCGCTGCTTCTCCCGCTCCGATCACCTGGCCCTGCACATGAAGCGACACCAGGGCTAAAGAAAAAAAAACAAAAAAAACCTTCTCCTGCCGAAAGCACCGCCGTGATTTCCTTTTTTTTTCTTTCTCAAGAACAGGCACTTGCATATCAACAATCAAACAAACACAAAAACTGTGGATTCATTCGGGCTCTCCCCCAGCGAGAAGACACATTGGTAGCAGTGCCGGCCCGCACCGAATTGTTTCCTTTATTATGAAAAGATCAAATTGTCATTGTCGCCTTATTTTTGTTCCCACACACGTGCCCCCAATATCAGGGGACATTTGCAAAGATGTCAGTTAAATCAAATCATTAGCCAGGTGATGGAGTGATATTCATGCGCTGCAAAGTACGCAGTCAACTTCAAAATGTCAACATTTTATTTTCGACATTTTTCACTATACAGATCATATCAGCGTGGTGTCAATTATTTAATTCTTTTTTTTTTATATATATATGGCAAACTGCCAATTTGGAAGTGCAGATGTGGGAAAACTAGAAGGTCAGGGAATGTGTTGTGTTAACCAGCAAGGTCAAAGGATGGTGTGTGTGTGTGTGTGTGTGTTTGTGTGTGTGTGTGTGTGCGCGCGTGTGCATGTGGTATAGGCAGTCATATATGTGTGGATTTATTTAAAGACACAGTAGGAGAAATAAATAGTGGGCGGAGCCACGTGGCGAGCGGCTTCAACACTGCCAGGCTCATGGGTTGCTTTGCCACCGAGGACAACTCGGAGCAGAATCCACATGTTCTCAAAGCACTGAAATGAAAGGGCGATAATGGATATGAGTTATGAGATGGTTTTGAATGTCCCGTATCTATGCTCCCCTGGAGTGCGACGTAGACACCGTCGTAACGTGTTAAATGGCGTTCAGGCAGACGCAGGGGTGAATCTTAAATGGTGCATTTTGGGGATTTCAGGACGTTCAGTTTTTTTTTTTTTTCCAACTTATTTACTTTTGTCAAAGAGGTTTTAACTTATTTGTTTGTTGGCTTCACTCCGAACGTTCGTGGAAGAGCAGCTCCGCGTGCAGCGTGACATGCCGGCAGCTGCTGTCATGACGGACTTCTAACTTTTGTAACAGGATTCTCATATTACTGATGATATGTCTTCATGAGTGCTTTCAAAGGGATGTCTTTTTTCTTTTCTCTTTTAGAGACGTAGACTGAGCACCTGCCAGCCTGAACATCTGTGTTTAGCTTTTGGTTTCTTTGACTGCACTCCACGTATCCAAAACAACCTTTTAAGTGCCTTTAATGGTTTGTTTTTTCGTTAGTTTTTTAGAGAGGTTAAAAGAGGGACGGGGGGGGGGATTAAATACTGAGCGGCCCCGTTGGGACAATGTTCTTTTATCAGGTACTCTGCTTAAATTATTGTGTGTGTTGGCGGCCCCCTCCTCATTATCCACACATAGCAATCTCTATTTATGACCAACTTTCTTTACAATTTGATTCAGGTTGAATAAAATCTCTATAATTTGTTGTCTTTGGGTGTATCCGATTTTTTTTTTATAGCAGGTTCCGTTTTAATATTATTATTATTATTATTAATATTTTTGCAAAAGCTAAGAAGGATCCAATGATAGAATATTGTTACAGTCTACACTGTCATCACTTTCTCCAGCTCAGCGGGAGTACGTGCCAGAGAATTGTTGCAATACTTTTAGATATATGTACACACAAATATTCTGGCACGACGATAGTGTCGAGTCATAGCTTCATAAGATGTGACGTAAATTGATCAAAATGTGCTATGAAGCCAATGCGACCCTCAGAGTACAAATAAAGATTTTGTGTTGAATATTGTGTTTTTATTTACATATATATATATATATATATATATATATATATATATATATATATAATTTTTTTGTCCATGCGAGTTCCCATATTGAATCTGCTCAGTTTTAGATTGTAGAAGATAATAGTAATGTTTATTTTCTGTTTGTATTTTCTGCTGTTTTGCAGCATCTTTGCAGCATTTTATTATACCCATGCATACGCGACCGCTTATTGTTAAAGGTCAACCTTTGTGGCACTGATGTGGATTAGTTATCAGTAGGGATATGCAAAATAGATTTGGCAATGTTTGTCTTTTCATTTCTTAATTTTTTGCATTTTGTATGAAAATAGCATGGATGTATGAATTATGCAATTTGTTTTTTAAAGGTACAGGTCAAAGTGACATGTTGTAAATAGATTTATTAAAGACGGTTCTGAAGGGTAAACTGCTAGAAAACTTGTAAAGAGGAGACGACTGAAGCAAACGGCAAATGAGAAAAGTGCAAATGAGAAAAGTACAAAAAACTGACAATGTTTTGGTACGACCCGAAACGTTGTCACTTTTTAAAATGATCTTTGAATGCAAGTGAAGAAGACAGCGGGCGGGACTTATTGGCTAGGTATTCTCCTCTGCAGCCGCCGACTTACTTGAAAAGCTTTGCTCTGGAAGATGTATGAAATCTGACAAATGTAGTTTTGCTATTTGTAACAAAACCGGCCCACTAATGTTACTTCCCATGCTTCAAATTTCCAAGAGTCTGCTCAGGTTCCTCTTCTGGTTCTTTGTGGAACAGCGACACGTCGTCCGATTTCAGGAACACCCCCCGCGCGAGCCTCGTCAGCGAACAATTCTGCTCAATCCAAACAAAACGCTGCAACGTTCTTCTTTTTATTTCACTAACTGCTGGAAAGACTCACGATTTAAAAGCAGAGCAGTTATTTGAGCTCGACCTGAGCGGTGGAGGAAGTCGCTCCGTGAAGATGGTTCCAGTATCACCGTTACCCGCTAACATGCCTCCACTTTGCTCCTGTAGTAGTATCCCCAAAATGCGCTAAGCTGGTACGCAGTAAGCGGGAACACGCTAAGTGGGTACGACGTAGCTAAGTGGAAACCAGCTAAACGGGAACGCGCTAAGCAGCTACGCTGTAGCTTAGTGGAAACAAACTAAACGGGAACGCGCTAAGCGTGTATGCAGTAAGCGGAAACAAACTGAACGGGACATGCTAGGTGGGACCGCGCTAAACGGGAACGCGCGAGATGTGAACGTGCAAAGCGGGAACAAGCGAAGTGGGGTGGGAATTGAAACCCTGTTCATGTAATCATTCAAACCCTTTTTGCCAGCTGACAGAAACATTAATCCATATCCAGTTGTTGTCACTACACGCTAAAAACATCGTGCTCTTAAAATACCGCTCAGCGCAGACAATAACAAAGCAATGTGATATCCCTCAGAGGGAACAGAATGTTTTTTTAAATGTGGATTGTTTGATGTGTGGGAGGATTTTCGGGTCCTGCATGCAACCGGTGAATTTTAAAAGGAGCAGTGACGGGATGTACTGTACTCTGTGTGCGAGCCACTGTACCGTATATATCATCCATAACTTCAAATGTCTCCCCTAATACCAAGATTAGGTTCCTGAATGCCGGGCGAACGGGAGTTCAGGACTCGGGTGTCATCTGCGACACGGATCCCGCATACCATCCATCTCAGTCACAGACAGCAACCAGCTCCCACACCAGTGTGTTACATACAAAATGCAACTTTATTAACCTTCATGCCTCCATTCATATTAATATACATGTATATGTTTGAACTTATTTTAATTTCACAGCTCCATCCATTTGAAAAAATACAGAGAAAAAAGAAAAAAAGGCAAAACACTGACTGGATACTTCAACAACTCTTGGAGAGAGAAAAAAAAGAAGTAAAATAAAAGTGTAACAGAAAAAAATCAAAATAAGGACGCCTGTTTTTGAACTTTTGAAAAATATCAGGATTAAAAATGTATTTTACAGATGTGGAATTCCGTGAGCGGCCTCTCCTTTTCGAAGCGACGCTGACTGAGCATTATCACATTTGTTTTTTATGATTTTTTTTTTTCTTTTTCCGGTAAGAATGAAAAGATCTGAATATATTTACACTACACTCACTTTACATAAATACAGGAACAACGATTACTGTACGTAATATCAGCAAACTTGGAAAGAAAACATAGGCTCCACTACTTAAATCTTCAAAAACCAGGAAATCAGAAGCAGATGTTACAACAGAAAGTCAAACTAGATATTGAACCGATAGAGAATTGTGTGTGTGTGTGTGTGTCTGTGCGCGCGCGTGTGTGTGCGCGAACGCAGGCGCCGCTCTGCCGGTTTCCCTCGTCATCCTTCATGTTGAATTCATGGGATGGAGCTGAAGCGGCGAGAGGCCTTCGTCACTCGGATCCGTTCCCCTAAGAGGAAGTGACTTATTGCGAGCAAAGCAATAACGGAGCTGTGAGAGTGTTCCGGGAGGATGCTGCATTCCACACAACGGCGTAAGGCTCAGTGCGAGGAGAAAGTTAAACATTAAAGCTCCCACTTGCATAATGTCGTCTGTGCTTTTGTTTTTTTCCGTCCAGAATTGATGCTTTTTTTCCCCCCATTGGATGTTTATTAATTTGAGCACGCGCGTTGGAAAAAAAAAAAAGAAAAGAAAAAAAAACAGAACTCTGCACAGAGCAGCTGATATTACAAGTTTTGCAATATGAGGCACTATTCATTATTATTGCATAACTTTGACCCTGGTTACCGTTACAAAATTATGCTTTGAAATGAGGAGAGAGAGATGCTGGAGGGAAATATATATCACATACACCCTGTCCCGCCGAGGCGCCGCGTTCAAGTCCAATCGAATTGAGCGAAGAAGAAAAGAAAGAAAAGAAAGAAAACAAGGTGGCGCGTTAAGGCATGCAACGTACACTGAATACCAGCGTGTCGTTGATATGTGCTTCATCAATATCATTTCTTGTCCGGGTATAGCAAAATAGCAAACACAGGGAATAGAGTACCTTAAATACGGTCAATGTGTATATAAATAATTTGTTGATTATAGCAAACACTGGTTCAGCCTTTTGGGAGTACAAATGATTTGATCATGAACTTATTGAACCACAAGCCCAAAGAAAAGCAAACTGCTCTGTGACGTCACGCGTGGTCATTTACAAGACGGACACCGTTAGCCCCATTTCAATTACAGTCTCTGGAAAAGAAAAGAGAGCAAAAGAACAAAGACTTTACGTATAAATGTATTTCCTGCGTCTACCAATCAAAAGCCCTATTTGTCCAACGTATATACAGGCTGTAGAACTTTGTATAAGTTTCATCTTCACCGTCACATATATTACAACATTTCAAAAGATCCTTTTTACAGAAGAAAAAAAAGAGTTATATGCAAAAAGATGAAGTGCCCCTCAGTAATAAAATGTTCTTATACATCATATGGAGGATAAAATACGACGAAGATTATTTCGTTTATAAATTGACATCTGAAATAAAATAATAATAATTTGAAAATCAAACTAAGAGACAAACAAGGTGCTGATATGCTTTTGCCAAAATGATAATACAACTGGGCATAATGACATGTGCGCAAACAATGTGCATAAATTATGATACCACACATTAGCATTCTCCGTTACATCGAGTGGGTGTCACATACGTTGGGTGCGTGTGTGGAAGCGACATCCTGGCTTTGGCTACTTTACTGAGAAGTGAGGATGTGTGTGTGTGTGTGTCTGGTTTTCAGGGTTGCCATTTGTTTTTACTGGCTTCGGTCCAATAAATGCATTTAGCAGCACTATCTAATATTATGGTACGGCCTGAAGCTCTGAGTTTATGTCTGCAGGTCTTACACAGCCACGAGGAGTATCGGAAATACCTTAAAAAATATCTCTTACTACGACTATAAAAATGCACTTTTTAATTACATTTCCTGATTAAGGTCAAGAGGTGTTCTCTAAGAGAGATTGTGCCAGTGACTGCATCTAAAATGTAGTCTTAATGTGCATACATAATGTGTTCCTGTGTCTGCATTTTATTTATTTAAATATATATATAACTATATATATTTATACATACATATATATGTATACATATATGTATGTATATATATATACATACATATATGTATATATATATATATATATATATATATATATACATATATGTATGTATATATATATACATATACATATATATACATATACATATATATATATATATATATATATATATAGTGTAGATATGTGCTATGCGTGTATGCATATGCTATTCCTTCATTTTTCTGCATTTTCTGTAGCCAAATCTCAGGTGACCCAGATAACACATATCTGGTCTGAGGTGAGAACATTTTCAAGTGACTTTCTGTATTTGAAACAAACAAAATAAAAAGAATTAAAAAAAAAAAAAGATGAGATCAGAAATGGAGCCTCGTGCCGGAGCTGCGAAACCAATCCAAGAGTGAGACGGTCCGTACGAGTTAGAAACGTCTCCCGCCATATTGACATTGGCAGGTGGAGCAAAGGGGCGGGGTTTGTGGGCGTCACTTTGCCGGGTGTGTATTGCTCTTCAGTATTGTGCAGCAGGTAGAGAACGTGCCACGCAACCCCGCCGCCATTTTTCGTTTTTTCGCAGCGCAAAACCACAACGCCAAGCTGAGAAAACAGAGCTGGATGATAGAAAATTGTAAAATGTAATCATAAAAAGATAAATCGGGACAGAATGAAAGAGTGTAAGGTGCCTCTATTTTTTCACATACTGGAAATCTCCTCTGATTGTTTTCAAAGTTCACTGTACATGAGGGGTTGTGTTTTTTCTGAGTCCAACATAAGCAATAAGCAGGCATAAAAAAAGCAAGATTCAATAAACAGAACTTTGTCATCTGAAAGTATATTTATCCTTTAAGATTGCACTTAACTGATTGCTAATCACAGCACAAATTCCACCAAAGATTTTTTTTTCTTTTTTTTAGGAAATGCTTTTTAAGAGGCTCAACATAAAGAATAGCACTGATGAGATTTGGGGCGTTGCCCGGCCCGGTCGGCGGGGTCATTGCTGGTGTGATGATACGCGTGTCCGGTTTCCATTTTTTGGAAATAAAGCAATGAATGTCTGTAAAAGTGGTTGATGAGGTTGATCCATTCAGATTGTGGCCGTAAAGGTCCTGATTGCTGGCGATGAGACGGATGACAGTCGGGTCCTCTTTGAGCTTCCATACAATACGGTGAGGGTAACAGCAGACGAAGGAAAACCATCTGTGGTGAAATGGCGCCCTCTGCTGGTCACGACGTGACAATACTGCCTGTAACTCCAACTGGGCCTCGAGTCCTTCTTCCCTGTGATCCGGTCCGGGCCTCACTTCTTTCTGCTAACACGGGAAATCCCTTCCACACATCGGGGTCTTTCACATTATGAGTGCTGGAATAAGCAGCAATAAAGAAAAGGAAGATACCAACAAAAAAAGAAGAAAAGAAGAGACCGTTGCCCTTGCATTATATATATATCTATCTATATATTTAGATACATATATATTTAGTTTTTTGTCCGAATAAAGAGTGCGAGTTCTTCTTTAAAAATCAAAGTGAAACATTTACAAACAGTGCTGTAAAAGACAGTTCCCTATTATACTCCAAAGGATAACAATAACAGATCCTGCCGTCCATTCCTTCCAACCCGAAGGGGATCCAGAAGTGACCCTGTTTTGTGCTCCACAAGCCCTGTGCACGTCGCCATCTCCTTTCCATGTGACGGATGAGAGTGCGTGTGTGCATGTGTGTGCGCGCGCGTGTGTGTGTGTGTGTGTGTGTGTTCGTCCAGGCCAGCTGAAAAACATTCCTAGGGAGATCCCGCTCCCCCGACTGCCTATGTCTGTGTGTGTGTGTCTGTGTGTGTGTGTGTGTGTGTGTGTGTGCGTGTGTCTGTTCCACTGAGCTCTCTCTCTCCCTCCCTCGTCTCTCGGCCTCTCTGTCCGTGTACCGGGTCACACCAGCATGTGTCTCCGCCGGTGCAGGGCCAGGTGGTCGGATCTGGAGAAGCTGCGGTCACAGTCTGCACACTTGAAGGGCTTCACCCCCGTGTGCTTCCTGTAATGCCTCGTCAGCTCGTCGGAGCGGGCGAACTTCCACGTGCAGCCGTCCCAGGTGCATTTGTATGGCTTTTCCCCTGCAGAGGGAGAAAGGGGAACAAGTCAGGAGCTGGCAGATCACACGTTCAGCTCATTTAAACAATCAGAAGGTCTCGCGTGATCGCAATAATTCACAAATAATCAAATAATTTTGTTTCAAGCGGACAATGGGTCACCAGGACGGCCTCACGGCAGCCGTAACCTCAGTCTCCCTCCATGAAGGTGACAGAAAGCCCCATGATGTTTATAAGAGAGATTAAGAGAAACTTTTGAAAGTATCATTACTACACATGACGGCTATTTGAAATGCTCAGCAACACTAACGCAGCGTCATGAGTGTGTTTCAGCGGGCTTTGTTCCGTACGTTCGGGCTCACACCTACACGCTAGACTTAAAGGGCTGTCGTTGGGTTTTGGCGACATCTAGTGGTGAGGTTGCACAAAGCATCCGACAGAAATTGAAAAGGAAGCCAAGCTTCTCGATCACGGGGCATTCAATGCAAATGCAAAGAGGTTAGAGAGAATGTCCTCTCCACCACACTGATGTCTAACTGGAGTCATGTACTACCATCACTATGGAAGGAGCCAACCGTTGTATTAACGTCTGACTGAAGTCAACTACTGACTGCCATTTCAAATATAGAAAGCTCAATTGAATAAAATTTGAATATTTATTGTCAGATTTCAAATTGAACTGGATGAATTATAAATAATATATACTCTGATAATACATTAATGGTTGTCTCTCATTTCAAGTAAAATGAATGGATTCTTACGTTGCTCTCTCTCCGCATGTCTCTCCTGCCTGTGAATATTGCACTCGAGTCGAGGGCGACACTTATCGGACTACACACATGTGATTGGCTGAGTAGAATCAAGTGAGAGGATTTACAACGCACGCCATTGTGTTTCCTGAACCGCTGAACAAGTGGTGTAAAGACTGGAAAATACAATAGAAGCGCTTCATCAAAAGGAAATGATTCTCAATGATTTATCGGTTAAAGGCCCACGTGTGAAGACCAGAGCCGGTGTTTGGTTTGTTTGTTCTGGGCTACTGCAAAAATATGCCGGTGAAACAAAACGCTTATCAAACACTACGGAAAACTTACTTATTTATATACTCCATTTCTGCCAGCAGTCTCTTACAGATACACACTGGCCCTTTAAGAAAAATAATGTGGCAAAAGGTGCCCCTTTTATGTCTGACTGACCAATAACAATGGTGATCCCACATGTGATAGGTGTCTTTTTTAAACTTTTTTTTGTGGATTGTTTCTTTTTTTAATTTTTTTTTAAAGTATTCCTTTGGAGCAATGCACCACAATTGGGCCTTCCTAACATGGCATCCACTTGTTCCTCTGTGCAACAGTGGCGAACAAAAAGGGGAGGGGCGTTGGAGTGACACACTCGTCAGCTCAGTGCCAGGAGTATGTCAGGCCTCTTCCTGGGTTTCAGTTTGGAGTCCAGCCTTACGGGAACTTCATGGATACCTTGGACTTGTTTTGGTTCTGGCTCTTTTTTTGTGGTGCCCCTTTTGTCTATATTAGAATATATCATAAATGATGCAGACAGATGTCGGCACAGAACATTTACAATACATTTATACCCCACTGTACGCTAAATTCAACTTCAGTTGGAATGAGTTTTACTTAGAAATAAACTTGGCACACTTCATTATCTTATTCAGCCTTTGTCATGCCCCTCTTTGACATGTTCTGTAATTCACATTTGCCTTGACTTGTTCTTCAAAGCGACTTAGACTCTGAGAAGGTCTTCGGTGAAATCGTATCCGGACATTCAAACTTCATCACGGCGTTTAGCCGCTCACACTGAGACCTACTGACCTGTATGCGTCCTCCGGTGTGCTTTTAAATGGGAGCTTTTGGTGTACACCTTATTGCAGCCCTCAAAGTCACATCTGTGAATTCTCCTCTTTTTGGAATCGGGGGACTCTGACCTCCGGGGGCGCCGTATGCTGTCGATGCTGAACGGGGACATGGAGCTGCAACGGGAGAACAAGGAGCGAGAGCAGGTTTTGAGTAAGAGAGAAGATGAAAGCGCGATGTGACTGTGCTGATGGTGGACACTGCTCTGAAAACACAGCTGCAGGAACAAAAGTAGGTGGGTGTGGGTGAGATGGAGCAGCTCAGAAAACAGGAAGTAACTGTGTTGTCTGTAGTCGGCAGCGTTCCTCTAAAAATCCCCGTTGACAGTTTTTTTTTGCACAACAAAGCTGATGGAAACATATTGTTTTTGTGACACATACTGCGAGGCATCACAATGCAACAATACGCAAAGAATACGGTATGCAAACTACAAGGACCACTACGATAGTGATTCTGTATTTAATGTAAAAATGAATACATTAAATCAACAAAAACAGTTGTTTTTGTTGGAATACAATTTTTGTTCTTGTAAGAGTGTAAGTATAAAACAAGTTCCCTTTACACTCACAATATGTACACACAATGCACCACAGGGTTGTGGAGCAGCATCTCTGCCAGCAGGTGGCAGTGCAGCACCGCCGTACAGCAACCCAGAGGGAGGCGATGAGGTAAGAAGGCTGGTATTCTCCTCCACCTTCATCAATCATGAACTGAAGGGATGAAGGTGTTTTTTTTCTTTCTTTTATCTCAACGAGGTTAATGACTCCTGAGTTATTCCTGTCATCGATACATTCCGCTGCGACGTTTCCTCTCCATTAACCAAGTCAATATCGCCGTGGGTTGTGCAAATGTGTCACTTCCAACTGTGAAAACCCCTGTAGCAAGGTGCGCGCGCGCCGGCATGCGTGTACTTTTTGCACGCTAGACTTGCACTGAGTATATATTTGCCGTGTAGTGCTGTGTCATATCTGTGGCAAATCTTAAATGTGCTCACGCCTCAGTTCTCTGAATATAACTTCAAACACGCACACACACACATACACACACACACACACACACGGAAGGCATGGAAGAAAGCAAAAATGAAGGTAGGGTTGTGATAGATGGTGTTGTCCTTTCACACAGCAATAAACGTCTGTTGCGCGTGCACAAACACACATACACACACACACACACACACACACACACACACACACACACACACACACACACATTGAGGGAAAAGCAGAGACTTCAGGAGAACGGCCCTCCACTAGAAGGGAGGAGTGATGTCTGTGGGATAGAGGTCAGCAGTGATGGAGCACAGTCTTTCTATCACAGTCTGGGCTGGAGGTAGGAGGCTGAAGGGGGATGGAGAGGGGCGGGGGGGGGGGTCCGACAGACAGGCCCTCCAGTGAACCGTCTCCAACACACACACAACCCACTTCCTGTCCCACCAAAGCACTATCCGTCAAAATGCCGATTCAGAATGTGCACGCACGCGATGGAGATGTGCGCGTGGGCCTCCACAAATACACAGAATAACAGAAAAAAACAGACACACACGCACGCACGCACGCACGCACACACACACACACACACACACACACACACACACACACACACAGATCACCTGTTGGTCTTGGCATACTGCCAAACTGAAGCTGTACAGGAAATGAGCACACGGGTCAGATATGAAGTGGACTCTCTCTCTCTCTCTCTCTCTCTCTCTCTCTCTCTCTCTCTCTCTCTCTCTCTCTCTCTCTTTCTCTCTCTCTCTCTCTCCCCCTCTCTCTCTCTCTCTCTCTCTCTCTCTCTCTCTCTCTCTCCCTCTCTCTCTCTCTCTCTCTCTCTCTCTCTCTCTCTCTCTCTCTCTCTCTCTCTCTCTCTCTCACTCTCTCTGTGTGCAATGTGATGTCCAAACTGCAACATTTGGACAAAGAAGTGTATTCATCAAAGAAGGGAAACCGCAAGTTATTTCAAAAATAGAAACGACCGACGAGATCATCGGGTCATGTTGTGATCTCATACATGGAGAGAGATGCACAAAATAGTTATTCAAATGGTCGGATTGTCAGCGATTGCAGTTATTTGGGCGAGTGTCGACCCGATGTCGGCATCAGTGCGTCTCCCGCACAGATCCACTTGGTTCAGGGACAATCCTCACGACTGTGAAGTGAGACGTAAACAAAGTAACACGAGTACAGCCAACAAACCCGTCTCAAAACATCGCGAACAAAACTTTGGGACACGGACACCGGCCTCCTGATTTAAAGCCCTGTGTGTGTTTTTCAGTCTTTGTACTACACTAATGACGCGGGTGGGTTAACATTGTAAATGGACCTGTACTTGTACGGCGCTTTTCTAGTCTTCTGACCACTAAAAGCACTTTAACACTACATGACATCATTCACACACTGATGGGAGGAGCCACAATGCCACGCGCCACATCAGTATCATCAACCGTTCATACACCGTAGGCGCCGCCACGGGAGCAATTTCGGGTTAAGTGTCTTGCTCAAGGACACATCGAGACGGGCTAGCGCAGGCGGGGATCGAACCGCCGATCGAAAGATGATCCCGCTCACCACTGAGCCACAGTCGCCCTATTCGAGTTACTTGAAGGCCCGGTTTGTCTCATACAGAAGCTAACGGATGCTTTGTGCGTCGGTATCAGACGTGGTAATGACAATGAGCTGGAATATGAGGTACTGTGCATGTGTGTGTGTGTGTGTGTGTGTGAGAGACAGGATTTACAGTGGAAACACTCTATGCTCAGACATCTAGCAGATGAGGCAGATGTTTACGTTCTGCCTTCATCCATGAAGTGACTCCTGGATTATGATATAATTTAGGAAGTCCAACAGGTTCCGAAACAAAGACCAAAGCAACGACTCGTCGCCAATTAATTTGACGGGCAACAACTGTTCCTCCGCTGCTGGTGATTATTCCGTCATCATGGCTGCTCCGTTCCCAGAGCTCGGTGACAGATTTCTGGTCTAATCCATTTTGGGTACTTGTAGAAAGTCCCCACTGTGGCACATGCTACCGATTAGTGATCTTCATTACTCACGGCAACACAGACGGTACGCGCGCTCGCCAACAAAACAAAAGGTAATCAAACTGCAGATGACATTTCAGCGATTCTTGTGAGGAAATCAATCCAGTCACGGAAGAGAAGTACCAGAATCCAGTGAGAGAAAATAAAACATATTCTGAACATGGGGGGCAAGTTTTACAGTTTTTAGGGTAAACTGAAATTCTGGGGTTTCAATATAGACTCGATCCAGTAAGTCGTTCATTGGTTTGTGGACTGTCATCCTGAAGCCTCAAGCTCCACATCTTACTTGTTGCCATCTTGTTTGTTTGCAACCAGAAGTGACACGAGAGAGTGGAGCTGAGTGCAAGTGAATACCACTTTTAGACGACTCAAAACTCACAAACCGAAACACCAGGGTAGCAACCTGTCAATCACAAGCTAGCCACGCCCCTAAATCATATTCTGCATTATGGTTTATTTGACTCTAAATGAACATCATGCTGTCTTGAAGAAGACTTGAAACTAGAGATTGAGACCATAAACGCATGTTTACTGAGGGAATAAATCAAGAGAGAAGTAGAGTCACTTTCTCACAGACTTCTATACAACCAGATGAGTCGCCCCCTGATGGTCAGTAGAGAGAATGCAGGTTTAAGGGACAGTCATTGGCTTCCCTCTACAGATCAGGAGGTTACCGCCTGGTGTTCAATGGTTGGTCCAACAAAATTTAAAATTTGGTTTGTGATTCTAGTAAAAAAAAATGTCAGTTTCCCAAACAGTTACTCCAAAAGAAAAATCCCTATTTCATCGACAATAGAAATAACCTTTTGTTGCAGCCTCGAATGCGAGCATCGATTCAAGATTCAACGTGTTGCTCTTGTCACGTAAAAGACCCTCGTTGTTCAGAACATTCGAACTGCAGGATTTTGATACTTCTCTGTGTGTTGAGAAAGTTGCACCACGATGCTATTCTGCTTAGCTTTTGAAAGATGCTGCTGTAGTGTGGAGTTGCTATTTTTACCAGCAGGCTTACTGTACTGTATGTGTAAGAATATAGTAAAATCAATGTGCTCACACTGGTTCAACTGGTGCGTTTGAAGCCAATGACGAGGGTTTTGGTTCACGTTTCCAGTTAAAAGTGTCCGTATGCATCGTTACAACATGGAGAACTTATGCTCAGAAGTTGCCTTTTAATCTTGGGCCCGGCTGAATAACTCCAACGAGTAGAAACGTAGAAAACTAGAAGCGCAAAAGTGCAAAACTAGCAAGCGGGTTCTATTTATTGTTCGAAACAATACATCTTTATGTGTTCTACAGCACATCTCTTGCTATAGGCGTTACGGCGGTTTTGAGAAGAAAAAAAAGGCTGATTGCATTTTCTCATGTGAGCCCGGCAGGGGGGGCGGGGAAAGTTCACGCTGCCTTGAACTCTCAGTCACCGCGGCATCACGGCCACGTGAATGTGTCCGCTTGTGTCACCCCGGAGCAGCAGAGCGAAACTGGGAGTGCAGCTGAGAAGCATCTGAAACAGAGCCGACTTGTGTTTTTACTTCCTTTGTCTCCCCCTCGTCTTCCTCTGTCCTCCCCTAGTGCGATGGAGAGAGAGAGTGCGTATGTTTGTCACCTGCAACTGGGGTTTCCCCACCAACGCAAACACAATAAAGGTTTTTTTACTTCTTTTTTTCCAAACTTCTCACAGGAAACAAGGTCACGACAACAGTTCTCAAACAGACCCATAGTAATAGTGGATTTAACAGGAAAGAGTGTGTGTGTGTGTGTGTTTGTGTGCTCACTGGAAGACTGCCCACTGGGCATTCCTGTACCTGTCCGAGGATACAACCCCTGTGCCTCCACCCCTCCCCCTCTCCACCCTCCACCTGCTCTGCTCCGTGGCCCCCAGGTCCTCAGGGACCAGCCAGACTTCAGCAAAGACAACCGCTTCCTACACAAGCCCCTAAACCACAACACACACACACACACACACACACACGCACATGCACGCACGCACACACGCACACCTTCTCCTCTCTAACTGTCTTCCTCTCTTTCACTCTCGCTCTCCCACAATAGCCTATCTGCCCGTCCCCAGGGAAACGCATGAATATGGAGGAGACTGCCCAAGAAGCACATGACACACACACACACACAGACACACACAGACATACACACACACACACACACACACACACACTCCATATCTCACTCTCCCCTTTCACTCATTTATTTATACATGGATACCTGGATTGGAGGCTGCAGGCACTCCCATCCTCCTGCCCCGCGTACGCTCCTCTCCTCCAATGCTCTCTGGGTGGCTGCTTGTGCAAATGTGGACACTAAATTACGCAAAGCAAATCTCGCCACGCCGTTGGAGAGCGAAAGCAACAGCGAGAGAGAATAAAATAAAACGGACCGATACGTTTGGGTGGAGGGCCCGCCGGCTTCTGTTGCGCTGCAGATGTCCACGGAGCGCGCTGTGTTGCGGTGCCAATAGCGAATGCACATTCTTCCTCGACGCGGCCAAGTAACTCAAGAAGACTACAGACTGCCTTTGTTTTTCACGGACAAACATGCAAAGTCTGTGTTCCTGTTGACAATGGCTCCGACCCTCCCTTCTGGAACCAGCTGTTCTATCCCCAAAACACGTGCGTACAGTGGGAACACGCGGCGGGAGGATTAATGCTGATCGACGTGCGCGCATACTTTTTTTTGGGGGGGGGGGGGTTGTTGTTTACACGCGCGAGTTTCCACACAGCGCAGTCGGCACTGTGCTCACGGAGAGGTGAGCGAGCGGGGGCCGGCCATGGGCCCCGCTGAAGCCCCGGCTGGTGATTTCTCGCCATAGTGAAAGCTTGGGCAGTGAAAGGTCGGGCCCTGCCAACCTCCGTTCTCCTCTGACCACCCGGTGCCCACGTGTAGCACTCAGGGGCATGCATGTCCCTTTCAATAACCTGCACTGAAACCCGAGTCCTCCTCTGATTCTCTCTGGGTCTGTGTGTGTGTGTGTGTGTCTTCCCTGGAACATGGCAACCTCTACTTGTGCTTCCACTGAACAAGCACAGCCCTGAGACGAGAGTCTTCACCACAATGTGTTGCACAGTGAAAAACCACAATAGCTCATTTAGTTTCATTACTGTCGCTGTTCACACGGCCTGCGATGCACAAACAAACAATGCAGCGTCTTGTACACAATGTGGGGCCTCGTGAGCTGGACCGGGTTGGGGCCTCGGCCCTGTTAATGTTGCTGCATTATTAGCGGGATCCTCCGGGAGTCCTGGAATACTTTCCTCGCAGTTAGTCTAAATAACAGTCCTACGGGCATTAACTTGAGTCTGGCCAGGCTGCTGCTGCCCGGGACTGTTCTGGGTTTTATGGGCGGCGGGGGGAAGGAGGAGGGCACGGGCACGGGGCCGAGCCAGACCCCGAGCCGCGTCGGCGTTCTTCCTGATCAGGACAGCGCGAGCTGCCATTCACCGCGGAGGGACGTCTTTCACGTTCAACACAGATGGAGCGGCCGCCGCAAGAGTTGCAATGTCTGGGCATTAAGTGTGTCCCAGCCATATGCACAAAGACTCATAGAAACACTCCCACACACAGATATACACACACAACACAATGCTTGGCTTTGTACTGGGTTTGTATGTAAATGAACAGTGGGAAATGTTAAGGAAGCCATTTTAAACCTCTGTACTCTGAACTCGGATTATTTAAAAGGTCCAGTGTGTGGGATTTGGATGGGTGGGGGTTATTGGCATAAATGAAACAAAAAAATGAATGGCTATGTTTTCATTGTTGTATAATCACCTGAAACTAGGGATCATTATGTTTTTGTTCGATTTAAATTCTACAGTGGCACAGAAGGGGCAAACCAAACACTGGCTCGAGAGAGAGCCTTTATGTTGTGTGTTACCTGAAGGCCACCATAGTTCTCTCCATGCTTTGAATAGGAGGGGTGAGCAGAGCGCTGTTCAGTTGAATGCAATCTACAAGCTCACCTCTAGATGCCGCTACATCCTCCAGACTGCACCTTCAACTATATATATATATATATATATATATATATATATATATATATATATATATATATATATAAACACACAAATATATACACAAATATCTTAATAACTACTTCACCTCTCTTTTAGTAGCCACAAAACGTCATACAGCATTACTTTAAATACATAGCTATATAGGTAATGTTTACTACCCGGGGGAGTGATAGTGTGCAGGAAGGTAAGTACCTCAGACCATATTGAAAGTCTCATATCAGCAAGCAGCTGCCAACAGTACGGAGTGTTTGCATCGAGACCACACTTCCTTCCCAAAGCCGTGACAACACAGAAGCGGAAATAACGACAGAGATATGAGGATTTAGAACTGTGAGGGTCAGCAGAGGAGAAAAGGTCAGTTCAGTGACTCGACATTTTACACAAACACACACACACACACACACACACACACACAGATCCTGATACTCACTCTTGTACGGCGCGGGCTATAGACAGCGCTGTGGAGCCGGTCTCATTAACACTGTCCAAGGTCACGTTTGGCAGGTCGTCGTCGTCGCTGTCGCTCTTGATCTGCCTCGGCGACAGGCCGCTGTGGTCTGTGTGTGCTGTGAGGACGAGGACACAGTGTCAGTGGGTACACTTGTACATGTGTTACTGAGTGTGTGTGTGTGTGTGTGTGTGTGTGTGTGAATACTGAATATGTCCAAGTTAAGAGCACGCGTGCATGAGTGCCACTCCGCTCTCTGCTCCCCCTCACATGTGCGACTGACAGAGAATGGTATTCGTGGTAATGACAAACTTTTACATAAAAGGCCCCGGAGACAAACACACAAAGTGAGAATCCACCCGTTCGCTGCCGCGTGCTCTTCACACAGCATCCTGCTGATTAGCGATTCTTATCTTTTGCACAGTGACCACAAAGAAAGACAAGAAAAAAAAAAAGATGAATGTTTTAAAACTCTTGCTCTTCACCGCGAGCCAGTGAGCCTCTGAGCCTGTGAGCGCTGCGGGGTCGCTGTCTCTCGAGCCGCACGACAAACTAACATCTATTCTGCGAGTTGTGACAACTTCTCCCCTGGACAACTCATTGGATATATTGCCAGAGCCCGCGGGCCATTCTGTCCTCTCCGTCTCCATGGACACAGTCCAGGAGAACTGAAGAGATGGATGTAAAAAAAAAAAAAAAAAACCTGTCGGAGACTACTTGTCAAGGAAAAGTTGCTGGAAATCCACTGGATTAAATTCGGGAACTCTGGCTGCACGCTGAAGATATTACGAAGAGCTATTCTTGCGGTTCTCCACACAAACGGCGAATATGCAGGGATCCATTTTTCCTGCGACGTCCCCGCTCCACTGTAAGCCGGGCGCTTTTATAAAAGCTATCAGGTCTTCACCTTCTCTGCCCTCTCAGCCGAGACCGGGGCCATAATGGCCCATAATGAGGGTCTAGAGTTGGGTGCAGACACGGTGTTATTACTGGGAAGTGTGGGGTGTGTGGGAGTGGGGGGTTCGAACTGTTGTCGACTAAGACACGCAGAGTGGTCACCCCAGCCTCGCCTGCCCTATGGAAAACCTGTAATTAGTCAGAAATGCATCGTGCGATGGGGAATAAAAAGGGAGGGGGTGTATTTTGGAGCGAGGGACACAAAGGAGGAGTGGTGGAGAGGTGGGCAGAGCACCGGATTTCTTTCTTTCTCTCCTGTTGTATCCAGTCAAGCCCTGTTTCCATGGCAACCTCCTGCCGGAGACAGTGAGACAGCAGTGAAAGGAAGGGTACCCGCCCTCTCTTGAAGAGGATGGCCAAACCTGTGTGCATGTGGGCGAGTGGGAGTGTGTGTGTGTGTGTGTGTGTGAGAGTGTTTTTGTATCCGTGTTGAAAGCGTCATGATTGAGACTTGCTTCGCTGCTCCTGATTGTTCTGTTTGTATCAAGGCGAACGCGACGGGCTCTTGACCCTCACATGGAGGGGGAGTGTGCTTTAGAGAACCTCTCTTCCCCATGTCAACAACTATTTCTTTTTTAAACCACCAAAGCAATAGTTACATCTGAAGAAGAAAAACAAAAAAAAGATAGGAGGACCCTCCCCTACAAAAGAAACTATGTCCAAACTAAACTATGATATCTGGAGGCACTTCGTTATTTTTCATTTGACTTTGACTGCGTGAATTCCTCTGCAAACGCTCTCATTAAGTCACATTAAGAGCAATAAATAGCTAAATGTTCTGTTTGTCTACTGGTTGCGACCTCATTAAAAATGACTGTATCCACCACACCCAGCATTCAAACACTCCGTTCAGCCCGTTCGCTCCGCGCTCTGAGCGTTCAGAGGCGGGCAAGCGCTGATGTTGGACTGTGCATGCGTGTGTGTGTGTGTGTGTGTGTGTGTGTGTGCGTTTGCATGTGTTTGCGTAGGTGCCACCCATCTTCAATATCCATCCACACCCTCTTATGCAAGCCTTGTTTTTCCTGTCCGTTCTTCCTCCCTCTCCTCTCCTCTACTCGGGAGCAGACTCCCAACGCCCCGTCTCCGAGGGGACCACCCCACCCAGCGTCTCTGACTTCACGCTCTAATTACACATGTTCGCTGTTTGTACGTACAGCACACAGTGAGTGTGTCCGTCCATCCTGCAGGGAGTGACTTTTTGCATCCAACCAACAGTTGGCCTGTGTGTGCGGCTCCGAGCTGGACAGAAACACCTACTGTGGGCTCGCTCCCAGTGGTTGGCAGTAAAACCACACCCAGAGAGAAAACCAATAACACGGTCGAGGCCAGGCCGGCGTAGGTCGACAGCAACGCTCAATGCTATGCCGGATATTTGCGTTTCGAGAGAGAGAAAGAAAAAGAAAGGCCAACGACCCATGTTGCCCTGGTTACCGGCACAAGAGGCTATTTAAGAGCAAAAAAAAAAATAAAGATGGGAGGCTTTTCAACCTGTAAACCTCATCTTTACTCTGGCGGATGTCACCGTCTGAGAGGCCGCCTCGAACAGAATGCACACACATTCAGCTTTTACCGAGGTGTTTCGGCGAGTTCTTTGACTGAGGACGTCTGGGCAGATAAATATCAAATATAAATCTCTTCGGGCCTGCATCACATCACCGCTTCTTTACAAGCCGGGTTGCCTGCATGGTGTCGTTTTTTGACCTGGACCAAGCTTTGTTCCGTCCCTGAAAAAGGTTTCCGATGTGTTTTCGGGGGTGTTTTCATGATTTCGCAGGGACTTGAATTCACCCTTCACAAGAATGTAGCAGCAGTGTATAGCAAAGGTCGACAAACTTGTCCATGAAAGTTGGAGGCCATGCCGAGAGCTCAACTTTACGATGTAGAACTAATATAAAATATAATCATGAGGCAAAAAGAGCTCAGTCTCAATCATAATGCATCATTTCCGTGCAGCTGCTGGAGCACCTCTGACATTTAAGCGTTTAACTGAATGACTAAAGAGGTTTCATAGAAATCCCACAAGAACACAGCATGAATATGGAGTGGAGTCCGAGAGCGCGCTCTGCCTCACCTTTGCCCTGGCTTTTCACCTCGTCCAGCAGAGGTAGCATGATGGCGTTGTTGAGGCTGGACGGTGATCGAACGGCAGTGGTGTACATGAGAGGCAGCGACTGCACCACCACCGGGATGCGGTGGACATGGCTGGCCAGCTTCCCCACCCCATGCAGGCTCAGGGGGCTGGACGGAGGCGGCGGCACAGAGTGCAGGATGTGCAAATACGGCTGACCTCTCACCCCGCCTCCGGGGGAGACCAAGGGGGCCGGCGTGAGCAGCGATGAGGCTGAGGTGATGACCGACGGCGAGGACGAGGAGGAGGAGGAGGAGGAGGAGGAGGATGACGACGACAAGGACGACGGCGAGAAGGCGTATCGGAGCGGGGAGGAGGACGAGGCGGTGGTCGGGGTGGTGGACAAAGAGGAGGGGCGGGGCTTGTTGATCGACAGGTCGACGGGCTCGGTCTGCGTGTGGAAGTGCAGGTCGTGGGCGAGAAGGTCTTCTGGGGGCTCCGCTTTGACTCTGCTGAGGAAGAAGGGCACGCCGTCCATCGCAGAGTAAGGCCGCACTTTCGGTGACTGTGGGAGCAGAAGGAACAGGAGTGTTAGATTTGTCCTTTTTTAAGGCCACACGCACAACCTGCAAGACAGAAATCAGAGAAACAATCCGTCATCAATAAATGTACTCATGGCATGGCACTTCACGTCGCTCCCGCCGAAACAATTCCTCCGTCTGCGATGGGTCGGGTCAGAACGTGCGGATGATATTCAGAGACAACACAACTCATACGCAGTGGCAGGTATTGGGAAAGGAGCAACTCATTTCCTCCTGTTCATTCAAGCGTTCAGCTCCTCCCTGGTTAGCATGATGTCATACGCGGATGAAACGCAGGAGCAGATAGTGTCTCTCACACTCGCCTCCTCTACTTCTCTGTCTTTCTTTTCTCTCAGTGTGGGCCTCTCTCTCTCTCTCTCTCTCTCTTCCTCCTGTTTTCCATCACTCCCACCGAAAAGCAGCTCTCTTGGCTCCCCCCGTATCTCTCCTAAATCTCCTTTGTGACGGTGGAAAAACATTCATATGGGCTCAATTTCCTGACCATCTCTCTCTCTCTCTCTCTCTCTCTCTCTCTCTCTCTCTCTCTCTCGCTCTCTCTCTCTCAGCGATGGGCCTTCTAAGGCCAAACGCTGGTGGCTCAGCGCATCCCTCGACACATCTTTCACTTAACACCGGAGCAGACTGTAACACAAGAGCTCTGTCTGTCCGCACAACTTTCAGGGAGGGGGGGGGGGGGTAATGACAAGCACACGCGGTACAGAGTGCAACACTCGCTTTGCTGCACGTTATTTGTTTCTCCGGGGCTCCTCGCGTCTTTTGTTCCATCGTCATGTAGCAGATCTAGACCCACTGTGCTCGAGTGTGTGGTGTCGATCCTCACACTGGGGGCCTTTCAGGGGGCTGAGTCACGTTTAGAGTAGATCCTAGATTTTCTTGTTACTAATCATACAGGAAAAAGCTCATTAAAGCAGAGGGGGGAAAGTTAAAAACTTGTGCAGCGGTCGCAGCTGCCGCGGATATGAAAAACGCTCTGTACTGTGGAATCTCATCCTCACTTTTGTTTTGGAGACTGACATTTCTTTCCCCTTATGTAATGCTGGCTGAGAGTGGATGTGTGGTGGATTACGGATTCTTCTCAGTGGTGTGTGTGTGTGTGTGTGTGTGTGTGTGTGTGTGTGTGTGCTCTTTTATGTAGTTGCCTGCTATTTTTACTCCAGACATGTATACTCGTTTTCGGGCCTACAGTTGGTGTTATGACCTCATGAATCTAGAGTTCTTCTCCTCAGTTGGAAAACAAACCCTACTCCATGAAAGATGGCCTCCGATGACCCCTGGACCCAGTAGGGGTTCAGCTCAGGGTCAGTTGTGTCAAGGTCAGGGTTCATAGCACATCATGTCTTGCTTCATAATACCACCCACCAAGCAATTGTTTTTTACACTAGTGTATATAATGTATAAAATCACTCTAATTTGAATATATTTGTTACAATTTGAATACATTTATTACAAATTTTATATTATAATCAAGGCCATTGTTGTGTACATTGCGTGTTTACCTACAAAAGACAGCAACGTGTGTTCATTAATTTCAACTCGTTAAGTGCTTAAGTTAAGTTCTTTTTTTTAAATACACTTCTGTGTTCACTGGAAACAAGCTGGGTTTAGGCAACAATGAAACGACTTGGTTAGGTTTAGGTAACGATTGTGAAATACTTAGTAAGGCTTAGGAAAAGATTGTGAACTTTGGTTCAGGAAAACAACGTTAAATACTTATTTAGGTTAAAGAAAAGATCGTGAAATACTTAGCTTTAGGAAAAGAACGTAAAACTTAGTTAGCTTGAGGCAACAAAACTATTTCATTTCGGAAAAGATTGTGAAATACTTAGTTAGGTTACGGAAAAGATGGTTGTTTGGGTTTATTACTACGGAAGTGCCGATACTGAAGTACACAGGTTACGTGACAAATCCATCAAGGAAGAAACAGCGGCCTCCTGGCTGGATCTGTGTTGGTCGGACCCGTCCACCTCCTCTCCCTGATGCAGCCCTGCGCAGGTTTTGTCATCAACCTTTATTCCTCCGCATTCACAATTACGTGTTAACAAACTGAACTATTAATGTGGGGTAACTACATATTTTTTAAAGGAATTTGCTAAGAACACTGGATGACACCAGCCTGAAAATTTGGATGAGTTGAAATCATCATGCTTTATTTGCAGAAACTTCCAGTCGTACAATTCCTTCAAAAAACTATTATTACTGCTATTTATTGCTGATAGTTATTAATGGCTGATTTTTTTTAATGAGATTTCTTCTGGGAGACCTAACCACCCTTTATTAAGGCATCTACAATTATTATATGGCAAAGTCAACAATATAGTATTTGTAAATTAGTGTACTAAAAGCTTCCACACAACAGGCTGAGGTGGAGGAGGCTGCTGTTGCCGTGGAGCTAATGAACGAGCCGCTGATGGTGAAGCAGGAATGAAGTAGGTGATGCCAATCAGTTGATGCGAGCTCTCCTTTATTATTCCTAACGCGATGCTCCACATTCAAGTTGCAAATGTCGGCTGTGGAGTTGTTTGGCCCGCTCATAATGCTAATATATTCCTGGGGTGATTGTTAAGTTATCACTCTGATGGGTGGAGAATCATGTGACTCAGAGTTTGCAGAGAAAGAATTAGTTGTCCTCATTGCTGTTGTATGTATATAATATTCATAAGCTCAGAAATACATTTCAGCCACAGCTGCCCCTCATCAGCATGTTTTAAACACTTTACTTTATGCTCCTCAATTTAGCATTTATGAGAAGTAAACCAACATTTAAAGGAACTGTGTGTCGCAATATGGGCAGAAATGGAATATGATGATAATGAGTATATTTTATTTAACCTGAAAATATAGAATGCTGTGGTTTCGTGACCTTAGAAAAGGAAGTTTATGTCTACATACAAAGCAGCTCCTCCTCACAGAGCCGTGTTTCTACAGTAGTCCAAAGCGGACTAACATAACGCGGGTCTGGAAAGGGCCATTCGCGTCGAGTTTAGTCTCTCTCTCTTTCTCTGTATTCTTTCCTTTAGTTGCGGGAAGACGATGTAGAAATAGGAGAGAACAGCAGTATGACACACAACAAAATCAAGCCCGGGACAGTGCGGTGCAGTGTGTCTACAGTGTAGTCTCTTTCGACCAAAAGACTCCCTCGGGCGATCTAACTTGTCTTTGTGTTTTATCCCAGCATGTAAATCTCCCATTTAACTATCTCTCTTATTTGCTGCTCCACGGCTTTACCTTGAGAAACATTTCAAATGAAATATCAGTTGATTTATAATATGCATGTTTGTGGTGTCAGAT